>NC_068299.1:7136617-7436617 GCF_025860055.1 Xyrauchen texanus | reverse complement strand
TACCTCTGTTTGTCCTTTCAATGCAAATGAATGGTGGCCAGAACTCTGACAGTCCAGTGGTTAAATCCATGTCTTCAGAAGTGATATGATAGGTGTGTGGGTAAAAAACCCATCAATATTTAAGTTTTTAAAATAAAAAAATTTTTATTAACCTGAAATCTCCAATTTCACTTTCACTTCCACATTCTTCTTCTTTTGTTTTTTGGCGATTCACATTCTTCATGCATATCGCCAACTACTGGTTGGGGCTGGTCAAAGGTATTTATAGTAAAAAAATATTGACTTAAATATTGATCTCTTTCTCACCCACACCTATTATATTGCTTCTGACAACATGTATTTAACCACTGGAGTCTTATGGATTACTTTAATGCTGCCTTTTTGGACCTACAGATTTCTGGTCACCATTCACTTGCAGTCAATGGACCTACAGAGTGGAGATATTCTTAAAAATCTAAAAATCTTTGTTTGTGTTCAGCAGAAGAAAGAAAGTCATTCACATCTGAGATGGCTTGAGGGTGAGTAAATGATTAGATAATGTTAAAATTTGGGTGAACAATCCCTATAAACACATCATTAACATCATCAAAATCCCAATCTAAAGTATTTACAGTATATGGGATCTTATTCAGTGTACAGAAACTTTCAGAATTTCTGTCATGTAATTTCTTGTTTCTAATGACAATTGTGGCTAGTGCTCACTTATTTTTGAAACAATAACTTGAGTAACCATGGCATTTTGGCAGAAACTATGGTTACCATGGCAACTTGTTGAAAGTGAGGGCTGTATCATGATTTTTGTAGGTTACACATTTAAAATCATTCTAATTTCTGCAGTAAATCTGACAACTCGTCTATTATCCAAACTCATAATGTTTTGTTCAGAATGGCATTCATTGACATTTGCAAGTGTCTCTTTGATGATGCTCTAAAAAACTTTGATTACCCACAAGGAAACCTCTGTACCAGGAATAGTGTGTCAGTACTGAGAGGTTGTAGGGGCACTGAAGAGAGAAATGCACAATGGTTTCTGTATATAATATACTGTATTCTAACTGCCTTGTTTAACAGACTGGTAATTTGCTTATCAAGTGGTATTTGATAAGCAGGCAGGGTATTTGCTTATACCATCCTGCAGGTGGATCAGGAACATTTGCTCATGTTATTTACATAATCAGCTGTTATTATACACAGCTTAGTAGTGAATCGTGTTGTTTTAATTCAAATGGACTCTACAGGACCAGATAACCTAGCCAGAACAATTTTCCTGGACATGAAGGATCTTTGTGTTTCAACCTGCTGCCAAGAACAGACATTGCTTTCCCATAATTAATTTGTATCTAGTGGTGTGACATGGAGGAGGCCGTGGCCGGGCTGTGACGATGCACGCCGGTGCTGAACTGTCGTAATCAGCTGGTAGGGGGATAAAGACGAGCCGGGAGCACCAATTAGAGAGAGAGAGAGAGAGACATGGCCGCTGTGTTCAGTTCTTTTATGTTGACTGTTCTGTCGGTTCCTGCCTCCTCCTTGCCTATCCTTACACATTACACTGGGATTCGCTGTCGGAGAGCCCTCACCACTGTTGGAGTGTTGCGACGCCGAGGAGGTATGGTACGGTTGTACTGGAGCGGTTCGCCAGGAGACGAAGAAGCTGCTGCCATCCGCCAGGGGGCAGAGGAGCTGGCTGCCATCCGCCAGGAGGCAATGTCCAGTGCCATTGCCCATCATTGCGGAGGACTGCTGCCCAGCTGGCCGAGGACCAGGCGACAGTGTGTCAGGGGGACCAGCGAGTCACTTTTACTCTCTCTCTATGTCTCTCCCCCTCACTCTTTCCCTCTCCCCTCTCCCTCCCCTCGTCTCTCCCAGGGCTCCAGAGAGGCAGGGAATCCCTGCCGGCAGATGGACGGCCGGAAGGGCAACACCTCTCCTCCAGGAAGGGAGAGGAGGGGAGTACGTAATGCTGGATGTCTCCCCGGCCTGAATCGGGTGGCGGAGGAGTATGATGAGGAAGAGGGCATGGCCGGGCTTTGACGACGCATGCCCCGGCACTGAATTGTCATAATCAGCTAGGAGGGGATAAATATGAGCCGGGAGTTCGAGAGAGAAACACACTGTGTGTGTGTGCGTCTATGTGTTTTATGTTATGTTCAATTCTTTTATGTCATTATAGTTATGTTGACTGTTCTGCTGGTTCCTGTCTCCTCCTTGCCCATCCTTACCCGTTACAAGTGGTTTGGCAGCAGAGGAACATCATTCTTCCTTTTATGACCAGTGTAGCCTCCCCCATCTGTGGTGCATCTGACGTTTGGCAGCTCAACACTGTTAATCTACAACATAACTTTGTTTTAGAAAACCCTTTCAACCACGATGAAGCAGAGCCTGTTCTGCCTCTTGTCGTCCTTGCATATTCTGCTTATTTCTTTAGCTGATGAGCTCTTTAAGGAATGATCGTGAACATTTAAAGGAAAATAACTGACAAGAAAGCTTCAGAACAGCTTGTGTTGGGCTGTGAGATGGGAACATAGTGGCATAATTATTGCTTTATTTTTTGAAAGCTTAGAATGTGTTTGGAGAAGATTCTACATCTCTGCCTTTCCCCAGGGATACAAACTAAACTGAGCTGAAACATTGAAGAGGCAAATGGCTGTTTTTAGATGCTAAATTACAGAATTGGGTGGTTCTTAAGAAACAAGATATAAAGTCAAGAATAGAAAGACAACTGAAAATTGATCAACAATTTTTACATTTATATGCGTATGTGTGTTTTTAATTTTATACATTATGTTTTTCTTTGACATTCAATTTTACACAAATTTAAAGGGTAAAGGGACACACTTAAAACTCACTCTTGAATACTGTTTTTTATTAAATAATTCTTAAAGTTAATTAACAGAGGTTCAGGAGGAGCATGTTAATTTTAATATGACAAATCACGGCCTGCAAGTAGGAGTATATAAGCCGCTGCCAGGGCTGGACTAGAAGAGAAATTGGCCAAGGATTTTACATAGCAAGTTGCCGGTTGAGCGGGGGGGGGGGTTGGGGGGGGTTTGGGGGGGGGGTGTTGTTCGCTGTCCTTTTCTGCATATCGTGGGTCCATTTTGTGGTCCTTTCTGCATGACGCACCTGCTCATTTTAACTTATTGTGGCCCATTAGGCCCATTTCGCGGCCGACACATCATTCCGCTCGGTTCTACCGATGGCCAGTCCGCCACTGATCTGCAAACGTGACGGACTGTGAGTGCATCGGCCCATCGCGAAAATGCCCGGTATGCCAGATTACCTGTCCAGCCCTGGCCACAGCTTACCTGCTTGTTGTGACAATTCTCCTGACATCCTTCCTCTGCCCCATCTCCTCCTGTTCTCTAGATTCCTAATTTATCTAAATAAGTAAAGTCCGGGGGGGTAATCAGAACTCGAGTCTCGAGCTCCAAGCCCTTCAGTCTACGAACAGCTGGCCACATACGCTTACCACTGCTATACAAGATTACATTAACATACGAATTTCTGAGACATTAAAAAGTGATAGTATATGCACAGGAAAAGCTGTTGTTGATGATCAGTGAAAACTATTATTGAAATCAATATTAAATCCACACGGGACTCTTCAGCCACCATGCCACCCCTTGCTTTGTGTTCTAGTATCTGCAGAGAAGACAGAATAAAGGATGGAGGGAGATATGGCCATTGACTCATTAGCGCACACCTCTATAGAAAACCCTAAAGTTACCAATGACATTCCAATTAGTCCATGCCAGTCATACAGTGAATGAATGCATCATCAGAGAATGTGAATTGGAACAGAGAATGTGAATCAGAACAGATTCTCGGGACAGTCCCCTTCCCAATGCTTATAGAAAATTAATTCTCCAGTCTGAAGTATTTTTACTATTTCACCCCAAGGAAGAATATTGTGAGACAAAGAAAAGTCCTTTCTAAAGAGAAATGTCTTAATTATTTTGATCAGTAATTGCTGGTTAAATGTCACATTATCTCAACCCTTCTTCATATTGCAACATGACATAGCACAAGTAAACTGACGAAGATCCGTAACCCAAACTATGTCATTGAAATGATCAACAAATATCCTGGTAAAAGTTCTAGTCTGCAGTGAGCAAGATCTATTCACAGTCTGCATTCCACAACAAGCTGTACAACCATTATACCTCCACGTCCACAGCTTACTCCAATTTTCTCAGCTTTGTGCCTTAGCATACTTTGTCCTTTTAAGGGAGACAGTCTGTAGACCTGTGTGATGTGAATATACTTAGCAAAGGCAATGAGTAAAAATCTAAGTCAAACAGAGGCTAAAGTGTTGAGGCTGGTCACAGGAAGCTCCAGAGGTCGTCTGCTGTAAATGAGGCCAGTGATCCCTGCACTTCTACTGGATGTAAAATATCTCCCATGACCATTCCTCCAGAGAGCTGAGTAAACACCAGTATGCAAAAATGCCACACAAGTCTTGAATAATTAAGCTACAGTCTCTGAATCTTAGAGCTGTTATGTGCATTACATGGTCCTTCTTGGGTCAAAATGGTCTTTGTTGGGTGAACTATCCTGAATAATTAACATTTAATAATTATCAATTAATTTGGCACACTGAATAACTGACAGAATTTGACCTCATGTCTCACTTTAAGAGGTTTTCCTTATTAATGCTGTTTAGAATGTCAGCTGTTTGACATAGTTTCAGCTAAGCACCTAGCCATTTCAGATATTTTACTTACTATGGCTTCAAAGTGGAGAATGCTCAGTAGAATTCAAATGGGTCATACCAGTTTTGCGATTGGCTTTCCCAATGGGTCTGCTGTTATTTATGCTATCCTGCTGTCTTTCATTCTCAACTGCACAACATTAGAGGTAAGACCCCAGTTTATCTCAAGACGTTGGTGTGTTTGTGGTTATTATAAAGGCACATTTTTGTGTGTATTATAAAGGCTCATTTATACTCACTGGGCAAACAGGCTTCGCCCAGTGATGACGAAATGCAGTGACGTTTTTGTTCTGCCAAGGTGTTCATTTGGTGAGATTTCACCTGTTTGCACACATCTTTAAAATTCTTGACCCAAGTAAACTGCTGGTCGAAGAGTGCTGATGATTGGTTAAAACTATTCATGGGTGTGTTTTGGACGTGACACTTTTTATTTACAATCACGCGTGTCAGCTGAGGAGTTGTTACCTAGGTTACTGTCATTAAAATTTATAACTTTGAACTGTTTGAACCAGTCTCTCAGAGATTGTGTGGAAGTATACTTTTCTACATGATTTGCAACACAAACTTTACAAAGACAACATGGCCATGACAAATGAGTGGAGAGAGATTTGAGTTTTTATAAGTGAAAGGGGTCGTGACAAGTTCAATAAAGCAAAGAAGCGGCACAATGCTAGTAGCGTTTAGCACAGCGCTAAAAGGAACAGTACGTTAAACACTGTGACATCACCCTGTGGCAGGTCGGAGGGCGGGGCCGGCTCGTGATTATACACACCTGGTCCCTTATCAGGCTAATCAAGCCTCCGAGAGGGATAAAGGCCGACTGTGGAGGATTGTGCGGGAGAGAGAGATAGTTAACGGACATATCCGTCATGTGTGTGTTTGTGTCTTTTTAAGTTTATCATTAAAACTATTATTTATATTGTCAAGCCATTTTGAAACAATGTCATGTGTAGTATAAATGGTGGCTTCATTCGCCTAGGGTGCTTTAGTTCATCCAGGAGAAAAAAGTTTGGCTTCTTACAAAGTATAAACCAGGATTAAGTGTGCATTCTTCTAAGACCAAATGATCTGAGCTATACTATCCACATACATTTTATAGCTCTATATTCTTATCAGTATGTCAGCAATTATCTAATTTGTGTTTATTTTAATTTCTCCTAAGAAATTGCAACAGAAGCATTAGAGACAAAGTTAATACGTGTCTCTAATACTGAGAAGTAAAATTCCATAACATTTTCCTCAGGGTGAGACTGTCCAATGTGTGTGGAGTGTGTGGAGTGAAAGAGGCACTACGAAATGTAATGCGTAGATCTTTAAATGCCACATGTCTGTGGAATGTAAACAGAGTGTGGTACATAGGTGAGCTTTTGTGGGCTTTTGCAGCTAAATCTGGTGTCTGGCATTAGTCCAGGTTCACACAAAAAAAGATTCCTGCTGTCATAACGATAGACTTTATGTTTAGGAACACTCAGAAGTGTTCGTGTACCAAACATTTCTTGTCTGCTATTGTCCAGACAAACACACACACACACACACACACACACACACACACACACACACACACACACACACACACACACACACACACACACACACACAACACACACAAAAAACTGAACCAGAAGTTAGTCTATGAATCACTTTATTATAGATGGTTCTGCATTTAACAATTTTAATCGAATAATATCATGAATTAATTACATAATCACAATTAAACATTATAATTTGATGACAAAGGCCCAAAAAAATAAAGATAATTTTATATAAATAATACCTAATAATTCCAATATTTCAAAAAATTGTATGTAGGCCCTATAATATATACAGTATATAATACTGATTGAAATTCATTTTTAAGTAAATTGCATTATCGTGGCAGATGAATAAAGCATTGACTAGACAATACAAAAAGTGACTTAAGAACTCACTATATTGTTTGTTTTATTCTCATATCATTGAACAAGCCTTTAGTTGACAGCAGTCTGTTTTGCATGGAGTTCGTCAATGTATTAAATTCTCATGGTATACGTTCTTGCGTTCCATCTGCTGCATTTATAATTGTCACTCTATGCACATGTGTGTGCCTCAGACTGACACGTTTGGAGCGTCTGACTGGTATTCAATGTCATAAACGGCAAATTTTTAGGATGCTGTGGTAAGTTATATTAGAAACTTTGAAGATCGCGTTTCAAGATTCCTATGCTCTGTTGTGTTTTGCCGCACTTGTTGTGCTTCCTCTTAAGTGAGCGGTTCTCATTCTGTGGCTGCACTACTTGTGAGATTTGTTGAGGCATGCTGCCACCTGATACGCTGATACGGATCATATAAACAGATGTACTTCAAGCTTGAATTGCTCAAATGAACCAATTTTTTAAATATATATAATAGTTGCACTTAATTGATGCGTTTAATCGACAGCCGTAATTTGTAAATACAAAAATGTTAAACTTCACTTTTAAGAGCCATTAGAGAGTTTTACTCGGATAAATCTAATTTTTAATTGATTAATCTTTAAAAAATATTGTGCTTTGAGGTATACAGTATATCACACTGTCTTCCATTGTCTTCCACAGGTTACATTGACTTATAATTACTTAAAATGCATTTGAAAAAGGAATTTCTTTTTCTTTTCTGACTTTGCAGTTAATGTTGTGCAGTAGCATACTAGTGATTGATGTATGTTCTCATGAAACAGAGACCTTTCCCTATGAAATCCAAACACAATTGGTTACAGGAGACGCATTTAAGCTACCAGGTTTAAACAGTGATGTGTCTCACCTGACCACATATGATCGAAAACGAGACACATATTACAGTTTTTCTGAATCGCTAAAACACTTGTTCAGTGGCCTAAACCCATTTGTCAAATCAGTCACTTTTTTTGCAAAACCCTAAACACATTTTCACTCACTAAAACTCTGTGATGCACTTATGTTGCAATATGGTAAAAAACGGGCAACAAAAGTTGTCATCATTTACACACAACAACTCAAAAATGTTCATGCTTGTTTCTATTGATGTGAAAATGTGATGCCGAGGCAGAATGAATCTTTAGAATTAATTTTGCATTTGCACAACATTTTTGTATTGTAATGTGTTTTTCATTTAGTGTTCTTTGTTCTTTGGGGTTTTGCAGTTGGACTACTATATTTTTACAGTATGCAAGTGCTGAATATACAGATATACTATACTGTATTGCTTGCAGTACTTACATTATACCATATGTTCACTGTACTACTGTAAGTTGCGATTACTATACTTTATTTGACAGTAATTGCAATATGTGCTTACTATGCTATACAATAAAATTAGTTTCTGTAATTACATGCCCTGGATGCTGTGTTCTCCATTTTGTGATGTAGTGTCTAATGAATGCTCTGTAGTGTTTATATATTGACTTGATGTGTGCATGATCTGAAAGCATTTTTTGATTTTGAACACAGATGAAATGGTTTTGCGGCGATTGTTTGATTTTGCCAGAAGAGTCTGGTGTTTTGTGAATGTAGTTTGAAGAAGAATAGAAGAATTGTACTTTGTGTTTAAAGTTGTGAGAAAATGGGTAAATGTTTCAATGGGTAAATGTGTTTCAGCATTTCAGAAAAAACGTAATACCAGGTGTAAATGGGATATAAGAGAGTTGGTCTATTTACTTAAATCTCCTGAAAATATTCTACTAATTTAATAATTTTGTATAATTGTATTTGCTGCCCACATTCTCAGACTCACTCCTGAGGCATCTAATGGGCTATGTTCTGAATTCTGATCCTAGCATGCCTTAACTTCTGCAGAATGTAGAGTGTAAATTATACTGTGGATAATATGCATTTTTTTTTGTATGCATAGAATAACCAAATCAATTTAACACATTTTTCTTGGCTTATAGTTTGACTGGACTGAAAAGAGTTAAGTCATCAAAAAATGCTTAATTAACCTTCTTATTTCCAGAATGACAAGTGGACACCACTTTCTCGAGTTTGTTCATGTGACAAATGTTAAGGTCATGTGACAGCAGTTGAAATGTTTAGTGTGGCAAAATGTATTTTTTTTTTTACAAATGTCCTGAAGTTTTCTATATTGCACAGGATACAATAAGCAGTAGGCTAGAATTCCATTCCCAACATAGCCATGATCTATACTGCTTCAAAGAAATGACACAGCCCTATTTAACATCATCTTTCCTCACTGTACAGGTCTAAGGAACTGATCAAGTCCGCTATCCTAGACAATGATTTCATGAAGAACCTGGAGATGTCTCAGATCCAGGAGATAGTGGACTGTATGCATCCAGTGGACTATGACAAAAACAGCTGTATTATTAATGAGGGGGATGTGGGCTCCCTTGTCTACGTCATGGAAGGTGAGAGACAGGAATGGAAAATTTCCTTTTGAAAAGAGTTTAAGAGAGAGCGAGATTGTGCTTTCTCTGTGTGTGAGTGAGTATGTTCAGAAATTCTTAAAGTGATAGTTCACCCAAAATGAAAATTCTGTCATCATATACATAAATGAGATATTTAGCAGAATATCTGAGCTGGTTTTTTTTTTGTATTCAGTGAAAGTAGATTGCGACCCCAACTGTCATGTTCCAAAAAAGAAAAAATTTGCATGAAGTACCATATAAGTAGTCAATTCAACCTGTGTGCTATATTCCAAGACTTCTAAAGCCATATTCTAATTTAACCATTATAATGTGATGTTATTGTAGGGTGTACTATCCCTATAAGGAACAGGCTATAATACATAAAGAGCATTTTTGTCAAACATTTCCATTTATTTTATTGGCTGGCAATTTATCAAAGGCAGTTTTAAGGCACTGTTTAGTGTGTTTTCAGTGTCAGGGGTCAAACTTGGTCACAAGGCTTTCTGTTTTAGACCTCTGTGTGAATCCATGATTTATGTGTAATTCCATGACACTATCTGATTAGATTTAGTTAGTTAGCTAGTTAGTTAGATTTAGTCTAGTCAGAGAAACAAAATCCTGTGAGAGCTGTTAGTCTGCCGTTCCGTTGTTCACTGTCCCAATATTTATAACCATATTTACAAGTGGTCAACAAATTTTCAATGTCCTATACGATGCAATATATAGAGTCAGTGGCGGACGGCAGATATAATGCAATATACTGTATACAGTATGGGAAGCTGTATTTTAATGAAAGCAAATGAGATTGACAATAAAATTGCTGAAATTAAATACTAATTTTACACAATATTTACTCAAAATGTTTTGGTTTGTTCTAAAAATGTAATATTTTCTTTATGTATTTGATCTATATATTAACAGTCAAGCTGACTTGTTTGTTTATGGCTGTTGCTTAGTATATCAAAATGGCCAAAATGGTCTGTCAATAATTTACACATATTATATTATTTAAAGCATCAATATTATTTGTCTTGGACTTTGGTGTTGTTGCTGTCCCTGATTGGTCAATGGACCTGTCTCTGACATCTGTACATCTGTCAATGTGTGTGGTTTAACGAGGAAAAAAAAGAGGTTTGGCTTTATGAGGATCAGAGGATTTTCTCTGTCCTCTCTATTTGTGTTCCTGAGAGAGTGGAGGAACACTTGGTTTGAATTAAAGGATTTTGTTAGTCATGCCCCAGAGATTTGATGCTTTTGTGGTACAAATTGGACATTTCCCCAACACACCAAAACCTGACACAAGCCAGTTACACAGAGAGGGAAAAAGTGAGTGGTTATGTGCTATATACACTCCCAGAACACATTAGCTCTTTTCCAATACCTTGTGAGCTGCCTCGCTGCTTACTGCCTGCATTGCCAGCTGCCTGATTGGTGACTGATTTTTAATGTTCTTCATAGGCAGCAACTCAAATAGTGTGTATTTTAGGAGGCAGCATAATTAAGTTGCCTAGCTTTTGGAACAGTGTTTGCATCAGAAGTGTGCGCAAAATGCCTATAAATGCTGCCACCATAGGCAATTCACTAGGTTTTGAAAGTGCAAATATGACATGTTAATTGTTTATAATAATAAAACATTTACAATCAAACATACATAAACAAACTTCTGCTTAATCAACATTAGCTTTCATATACGTTCATATATTGCCATTGCCATACAAATAATTTGTAGATCAGGGAGAACAGAGGTTTTGGAGAGAAAGGACATGGAAAGGGGACCATTTCTTTAGGATTTTCTATTAGAAAGAGAAACAAACTCTTCACAACTGGGATTCTGTCTTCCTGGCTGAATTCTTTACATCGGAGGGCAGCATAAATAAACGCTATAGATTGTGTAAAAGCAGAGAAATGTGAGATTTTAGAACACATTGGATACTGCTACAACACAAAACTCAGCATTTGAACCCTCAGTAGCAGATAAATCCACAAATAGGGGCAGTGGTGGCACAGTGGTTGAGGCTCAGGGTTACTGACCAGAAGCTTGGGGGTTCAAGCCCCAGCAACACCAAGATGTCACTGTTGGGCCCTTGAGCAAGGCACTTAACTCCAGGTTGCTCTGGGGGGATTGTCCCTGTAATAAGTGGACTGTAAGTTGCTTTGGATAAAAGCGTCTGCCAAATGCATAAATGTAAATGTAAATAATCCAACATACTTACAGGTTATGATCTGAAGTGCCATATTGTCATGCATTATTTCTTGAAGTGGGAACTGTACCATCTTTCAGGAGAAACCATCTTGAAAATCTGGCATTGGTTGTGGTTGTACTTCTGAGCAATAGTGGTAAAAATACATACATTTAACCACTGATTCTTCAATGCGTCTGCCTTTGGAAGTCCTAACAAAGAGGTTTTGCTTTCGCAGTGAAGAAAACCACATCTTCTCGACATGGCGACAACACTAATCCAACACATCCTGGCCTCAGCTATAGCTACATTTGTTTGAGGGCGGGCCAAAGTAGCCCTTTGGTATTATGCAAATGTGTTACATAGTGACGTATATACTTTACGGAAGAAATGGCTGGACTGCAAACCAGGCGTTTCGTGTAGTTCAGGAGCAGTGTTTTCTGTGGGAGAGGATAACTCCCTTTTGCGTAGACTTTGTGCTTTGTAACTATGCTGACCTTTTACATGCACAAATAGCTATATTACACACAAAAGGAAAGGTAACATCCCAAAAAACATAATAGGGCTTCATTAAATAAACACTTAAATAATGCAAGTATGGATATTTTCCTCTTAATATATTGTTAGTTTAGTGTATTTTTAATGCATTCAGGCTGTGTTTTGTATGCAATTGTGAACTCAAACCTACATGGTCTCTGACATGATTGGTGGTGTGGATGGTACAGGGAGACTGGCAGATCAACAATGCTTGTTGTCATGTTGTACTTTAACACACTATCATGGTTTATGCACTAATCATAGTCTAATCTATAGAGAAATGCTCCATGATTTGCAAGGAAGTAAAGGATGCAAGTTTTTTTTTTTCTATTACTGACAGGACGTGACATGCAGTGAGGCAATATGCCCTCTAGCGGCTGTTGACTGTGTAGTCAGACTTTTCTCTATCTGCTGGCAAGATTACTGAACGAATTTTTGCAGAAACTGGTTAATCGACTATCAATAAGCTTAATTGATCAAATTATTAATGAAAATAATCAATCATCGATTTTTCATGAACATCTGGATTTGTATTAGATACTTCCATAACGGAACCTATTTTGTAAAGTTGTGGGAGCCAAACCAGCCATGGCAAACACCAAATGACGACTAGGGTTATGGCTTTCTCTTGCAGTAAAAGTTCAATAATAGTAATCAGAGGATCAATAATAGTGATCTGAGCTGAACTGACCAGCATTTCCATTTGAAGCCTTAAATCATGTTTGGCAAGTCCTGTATTTTTCAGTTAAAAAGAAAGTCTTGAAGATGAGATACAGTGCATTCAGAAAGTATTCAGACCCCTTCATTTTTTTCACATTTTGTTATGTTGAAGCCTTATGTTAAAATGCTTTAAATATTATTTTTTTTTCACATCAATCTACATTCCATACACCATAATGACAAAGCAAAAACAAGATTTTTGATAACTTTGTAAATAAAAAAAAAATAAAAACCTAAATATCTCATAAGTATTTAGACCCTTTGCTATGACACTTGAAATTTAGCTCAGGTGCATCCCATTCCTCTGGATCATCTTTGAAATGTTTCTACACTTTGATTGTAGTCCACCTATGGCAAAATCAATTGAATGGACATGATTTGGAAAAGCACACACCTGTCTAAATAAGGTCTCACAGCTGAAAATGCATATTAGAGCAAAAACCAAGCTATGAGGTCAAAGGAACTGCCTGCAGAATTCAGAGACAGGATTGTATTGAAGCACAGATCTAGTGAAGGCTACAAAAAGAAAATTTAGGCTGCACTGAATTTTCCCAAGAACACAGTGGCCTCCATAAATCTTAAATGGAAGAAGTTTGGAACAACCAGGAGCTGTCGGCCTGGCCAAACTGAGCAATCAGGGGAGAAGAGCCTTGGTAAGAGACTCTGGTTGAGCTCCAGACATCAAGTGTGGAGATGGGAGAAACTTGCAAAAGGACAACGATCACTGCAACACTCCACCGATCTGGGCTTAGTGGCAGAGTGTTCAGACGGATGCCTCTCCTCAGTGCAAGACACATGAAAGCTCACTTGGAATTTGCAAAAAAAGCAAGATTGAACTGTTTGGCCTCAATTCCAAGCATCATGTCTGGAGGAAACCAGGCACCTCTCATCACATGTGCAAAACCATCCCAATGATAAAACATGGTGTTGGTAACGTCATGCCGTGGGGGTGTTTTTTAGTGGCAGGGACTGGTCATGGATGAAGGAAAGCTGAACGCAGGAAGAGATATCCTTAATGAAAACCTGTTGCAGAACGCTCAGGACCTTACAAGAGAACAATGACCCTAAGCACACAACAAAGACAACACAAGAGTGTCTTAGGGACAACTCTGTGAATTCCTTGAGAGGCCCAGCAAGAGCCCGGACTTGAACCCAATCGAACATCTCTGGAGAGACCTGAAAATGGCTGTCCACCGGCAGTCCCCATTCAACCTGACAAAGCTTGAGAGGATCTGCAGAGAAGAATGGAAGAAAATCCCCAAATCAGGTGTGCAAAGATTGTCGCATCATACCCAAAAAGACTTGAGCCTGTAATCACTGTCAAAGGTATTTTAACTAAGTACTGAGTTAAGTGTCTGAATAATTATGTCAATGTGGTATTTCATTTTTTTCTTTTTAATAAATTAGCAAAGTTATCAAAAATCAGTTTTTTGGTTTGTCATTTTGGGGTATGGAGTGTAGATTTATGTCAAAAAAAATATTTGAATAATTTCAGCATAAGGCTGCAGCATAATATAATGTGAAAAAATTAAGGGGTCTGAATACTTTCTGATTGCACAGTATATCTGTGACTGGAGTGAGCATTTACACTCTCAGTCACACGTGGGATGTTTCAGCTGAGATAATTAGTTTAGCCTTACGATAGGAAAGCCCAGACAGGAAATGATGCCATGCTATTATTTTACCCTGAATGTCATATTAGTCTGTGTGCAGAAGTCATCATACTAATTAGCCCCAATCTGAATAAATTAAGACATGCTTAACGACTGCAGATAATGTCAGCTCTAAAATTGCAGCTTATACTTTTAATGCATGATTTCAGTGGATTAACCAAAGGTCACACATTAGTAATCATGTAAAAAGTGAGGATGACCCTAAAAATACAGTCATTCCTGCATTTATATGGTAAGAGTACACATTTAAGCAATTTTAAAAGGAATATTTCACCCCAAAATGGAAATTATGTCGTAATTTGTCATCATTTATAATCACTCTTATGTTGTCACAAAACCCTATGATTTTCTTTTTTCTGTGGAACACTAAAGGAGCAATTTTTAGGAATATTGAAGACACGCATGCCATTGTGGAGAACCTTTCTAGTGCTCGTGAACATACAGCAGATATCAACATTTTTACTGATAAACGAAATTGGGTTATTTCATACCAAACTCATCATTTGCTTTTAGAAGACTTGCAATATGATGCCTGTTTGCTTTCCTATAAGCTTTGATCTATCTTCTGCTATTGTTTTGCAAAGATGGACTGAAATATTCATCAAAATGTCTTGTTTTGTGTTCGAAAGTCACACAAGTTTGTAATTACATGACAGGAAAATTAAGACAGAATTTAAATATTTGGGTGAACTATACCTTTAAAGGGATAGTTCACCCAAAAATGAAACGTCTCTCTTCATTTACTCACCCTCATGCCATCTCATATGTGTATGACTTTATTTCTTCTGTAGAACAGATACAAATATTTTTAAAATATTTTTTCAGCTCTGTAGGTCCATGCAATGCAAGTGAATGGTGACCAAAACAAAAAAAGACATGAGACAGTGGTTTAATCTACTGCATATCTTCAGCAGCAATATGATAGGTGTGGTTGAGAAACAGACCACTATATAAGTCCTTTTTTGACCAGCCCCAACCAGTAGGCAGCGATATGCATGAATAATGCGTCCAAAAAAAGAAGAAGAATGTACAAGTAAAAATGTAAATATATGGTAAAAATGTACTTATTGATCTGTTTCTCACCCACACCTATCATAACACTTCAGAAGACATTTATTTAACAACTGTAGTCTTATGGATTACTTATTTTCTGCCTTTTTGAGATTTTTGGAGATTCAAAGATCTGGTCACCATTAACTTGCATTGTATGGACCTGCAGACCTGCAGAGCTGAGATATTCTTCTAAATATCTTCAGTTGTCAATATTTCATAATCCATTTTAAGAACATATTAAATCAGAATTGACCCTTTTTACTTAAGAAATGTTCTTGTCTTTTTCTGCTTTATTGTTTATCAGTACACATTATTATAAATTCTGTCCCTGAAATAGTGTTCAACCAATATGAGTATTTTAATAGCCTGTACAATGCATAACACAATACCACATAATACAAATGAAACATTCATTTGAAATAATAGAACAAACAAACATTATGAAATAATAGAAACACTTATTTTACACAATATTGTCTCAAAATTCACTAAAACACTGAAAACACATGGGTGACGAATGATTGACGTTAACCAATATTATTATATTCCAAAAGTTTAGCTTTTCACAATTTCACAAAATCGTTGTGTCCCATACTACATTAATTCTTGCAGATTATTTAGTATTACTCAGGTGTACAGCATGTGCTGTCCTTTTCAGCCTGCAGAGTAAACACAAGACAATCTCCTATCATTTAATCGGTCTTCGCTGGGTTTATCTGCAGTCCACAGATAGACTGCTCTCTTTATTTCATTTCATGCATTATTTCTTTCCTGCTTGTTTGATCACTTAGCATCTGTCTCTGAGTTATTAATGTTTGTTTAGTAGGGAGCATTGGGAACGAATATCTAATACCTACCTAATACCTTTTTTTCTTATCTCTGTGAATCATGCGTAATAGATAATAGGCTGTAGGGCATTAATAGAAGTTGAAGGCTGCTCTGAGCATTACTAATAACCATGACAGTGCAAACAGTAAGATCAGGTTAGAGGGGGGTCACCTGTCATCTTGCAGTACCAGCTCTTAACACGCCAGTGTCTGTTCCCCATGTGGCATAACAAGAGATGTTTCCATTCTTTGCCAAAGAAGCACAGTGCATGTTGGGAAATGTAATGAGTTGTTCACAGCAAAATCCTTGCCCTTAAAGGTCATAGCTTCCTGTGTCTGTTGTAGGAGGAACTGGAGGTCACACTATTGTACATTATTACTTCCTGTTTTGGTGGTGGGTGTATTCATTTTGGGAAAAACTTTAAAAAACTACTAGCTTTTCAGTTTGAGCAAACCTTGTGCTGAACCTTACAACTTTGACCCTGTTCATGCTCACAATCTTCAAAAACCTTGTGCGCTGATTAATTTCATGAATATCATTTCAGTTATTGAATGAACTTTCAGTTTAGAAAAGATGCATGCTGTAGACACAGTGGCCCAAAAAAGAATTTGGACAACATTTAAGTCACACTTAAAAAAGTTATTATGTCATTACATCAGAACACAAAATATCAAAACAAGCATATTTTAAAGGATGATAGGACAAGCATACTTTTCAAGATTCCAACATTTCACAAAAAGAAGTTTGTTAAATCATAAAAGAATAGATAAACTAAGCAAAAATAGCTAGACAAGTGAAGAAAGTTCTGAGAAAAGGTCTAACATGATTTGTTTGCAGGTTCCACTTGGTTTGATATTTTGTTTTTTAATGCAATGAAATTCTAAAATTTTAAGTGAGGTTTAAGTGTCCAAATCTTTTTGGCGCCACTGTATGTAGACTTATATAATAGACTTTATGACAAAGATTCAATGTGGGACACCATCAAAATGTCACATGGTCTGAAGCTATTATACAATCACGGTAATTTATTGGCTGATGGCGCTTAAGCGATGGCCCTAGGGAGCTACGTCAAAGGCTCCGTAAAGGCGCTCACTTTCGCGCCAATGAGCCAGATATTCTGTCCTTCAGTGCATGATCTCATCTGGCCTGTGTTGACTAGTGACTGACGTCAAAGCGAGGATTATTATTTCTCCCATTTGAGTGGCAACTTTTTTAAGAAGTGTTTACCTCCGGGTATGTGGTTCATCGTTGGTGAGGATTCCCATGTCATATGTGTTTCCTGTCTGGGGTTTTGCCATGCGGAGGCTGCTTTGGAGGGTTTGGATTGACCACAGTGTGATTTGATGAATGTCCTCTGTGAATGGCTTGCCTACTTTGGCCTTGTGGGAGGCCGGCGTGGACGCCGAGGAGATGGGATCTGAGCAGCAGGCCGACCTTCGGTTCTCTGTCAACCACCCCAGATTCGGCTCGACGTTCTCTCGTGGAGTTTACATTTTATTTGCGTCCTAACCCTGAGGCCTGCACAACAGTTTCCTTCAGTGCTAAGGATGAAGACGCCATGTCTATGGTGGTTTTGGATTCCACCAGTGGCCAGGCTGAGGCCTTGCCTCCTAGAGGACAGATTTCCAGACCCTTGGTAAATTATACAGAGTTGCTTGAGGTTATTACATGTGCAGTGGAGAAGCTGCACCTGGACTGGCCAGATGAAACACAGTCGGAGGATCAAAATCAATCTTGGGTTTCTTAGCGGGCCAACGTGCAACTACGCCTCATAGGCCACTCCCTTTTTCCCCAGACTTCCATCGGGAGATTTCAAAGTCCTTGGATCAACCTAACTCAGCAGGATTACAAACCAATCAACCTCAGAGTTTTCAAATGTGTGTCAAGCTTCCGACCATGGATATACATCATCTCAGGGATGGAGGAGATGCTGGCAGCCCATCTCTCTCTATCTTGGTGGCCGAGGCCTACTCTTCCCTCGAAGCCAGGATGACTTTATCTTTGTTGAACAATGCCTACCTGGCTTCGGGTCAAGCGGCTTTGGCTTTGCACACGCTGGTAGTTTTGCAAGACTACCAAGCCCATTTTAGATGAGGGAGCTGTGATGGGTGCTGAGGCCGTCATGGAACTACCCCAGGCTTCTGATTTGGCACTGAGAGCTACCAAACACATTGCTTGTGATGTTGGTCACAATATGGCGGGCCTCATGGGGGCAGATATTCGTGATAAGGGCAAGGCCTTCCTAATGAATGCCCCTGTGTTACAATCTGGGCTGTTTGGTGATGCAGTTCAGTCGGTGGTTTCCATGATGTAAAACAGCAGACTGCCTCATTCCAGCAGATGCTTCCTCGTAGAGAGAGAAAAAAGCCTACTGCAGCTCCAGTGCACTCACGTTTGGCATCTTCACAACGTCCCACCAGAGAGCCGCATAAGGTGGCGGACACAAGTTTAGCACCCCTCAGAGGGATTGGGATGCTCATACGGTCCTGTCAACATGGGTGCATCAGCAAAGGCAATTGGATGTTGGCCTGGCCCCTTTTAAATGGCTGGCACGACACCAGAAGCTAGCCTGACAGATTTGTGGTGAAACGAAGGGTGAGCCCCCATTCAGTGAATGAAACTGGACCATACAAGCATATCCATTTCTCTCCTGTTTGCCCTTCAGACAGTATTGGGATGAGTTTGCCGTTGTACACGCCTCGAATGCCCGACAGCCAAAATATGGTTCAGTTTCCCATTCATCAAGCACAAGTTTTCAAAAAAGACACATAAGCACCACATGTTGTCCCCCCATAAATAATGCTGGGTCTGTTGTGGCAAACCAGTTTTCTCAAATAAACATCCCCCCCCACACTCTTCCCCATTCATAATAACTGGGAAAATGTTTATTCTGTCAGCATCCCTACTGTAAATGCATTTCACGGCGTTCATCATTTCAGGGGCAGTTGGCAAATGTATGCCAACCATGCCATATAGTGGTTAAATGTTGCGATACAGGCAAGAACCATGCATTAATTCCTCTATCTGCCTGTCTAGCAGCTTAGCAGCAGTTGCAGGGTATTTCAAACTAGGTACTTCGAACGATAGAGCATGGTTATGTCATTCATTTCAGACGGGCTTCGCCAGTATTCAATGGGGTTGTTCCGAGAAATGTTTCTGTTTGGAAAGCCCCATTTTTGATTCGGGAAATTCACTCTCTCTTAGAAAAAGGGGCAATAAAGGAGATTCCCCCATCTGAGAGAATGAGGCTTTTACAGCCATTATTTTCTGGTCCCGAAAAAGACGGTGGCTTGCATCCCATTCTGGATTTGAGATGTTTGAATTTCATCCTAATGAAATGGCAATTCAGAATGCTGATGCAGTGACAAATAATGTCAAAAGTACAGCTGGGGGACTGGTTTGTGACAATAGATTTGAAGGACACTTATTTCAATAATCAGATTTCACCGAAGCACAGGCGTTTTCTCAGATTCGCTTTCGGGGGAAAGCGTATACATTTTGAAACCTTCCGTTTGGACTTGCACTTGCAGCACACTCTTTCATAAAATGCAGGGAAGCAGCTCTGACACACTTGAGGCTTCAAGGCATCTGCATTTTCAATTATCTCAACGATTGGTGTTTGCTCACTCAGAGACTTTGGTTGCCCAACATCGAGATGTTGTTTTCAACCATTTGAGCAATCTAGGTCTGCTTGTAAACCTAGACAAGAACCAATGTAACGGACTCTGTTTCTAGGTGTGGAGCTGGACTCGCAGGTGATGCAGGCACGATTGTCTCCAGCTCGCTTTCTGTCTATATGCCAGTGTCTAACAATTTTCAGAGTGGGACAAGTTCTCCTTGCGAGAACATTTCACTGGCTTTTCGGGCTCATGATCATGGTGTCCGCTGTCATTCTCCTGGGCATGTTGCATGCGAGAGCTTTTCAGTGCTGGATGAACTCCAGAAAGAGGCTTTAATCACTGACACATGCGCTTCGTCCCTTCAGAGTGGCACATGGGTGCTAACAAACACTGCTGCCATGGAAACAGACCCCCCTTCTGATGTCAGGCATTCAGTTGGGACAGGTGTGTCACCACAAGGTGATAATGACAGATGCCTCCTCCACAGTTTGGGGTGCTGTACACAAAGATCGTCCAGCCTATGGAGTCTGGACGAGCCAGCAGCAATATTGGCACATAAAAGATTTTTCCTTCCGGAGATTCTGGACAGCCATGTCCTCATCCAGTCGGACAACAGGACAGTAGTCCTGTTCAATTGCCAGGGAGGGTTGTGCTCTCATGCCATGATAAGTCTGGCACATTGCGTTCTTCTGTGGGCACTAGACAATATACTGTCTCTTCGAGCGTACATGTTCCGAGCTGGTTGAATTTTGGGTCTCTAGCAGCTGCATTGGCTCATTACTTTTGCAGAAAATTGGACACAATGGTGTGAATGCAAGTGCCTTTATGAAGCCCATGATGTAGCTTCCTGGTGGGTGTCATTTAAGCACCATCAGCCAATAAATTGGCATGATTGTTTAAGGGCTTCAGACCACATGACACTCGGATGGTGTGCCATAGTGATCATACACAGTTTCTTGTTTTCCTAAGTGAACCAAGGATACATATGTAACCATTACATTTTACTGTGATCTTAAAACATTTTATTGTATTTTGCTCTCTTGTGTACTCACTTTAATGTGTGTAAAATCTTTAGTAAACATCCATTGCAAGTTGCAGCTTTTCTCAGAGGAAGTTTTAAAATCAGAGAAGTTTTAAAATCAAAGATGCCTAAAGATTTTTTTCTCTAGAACTCCATGATTGCCTAGCAACACGTATGAGGCATATTCTTTGCACCAAAACGAACATATGAGGAATAAAATCACAATGTTTTTGTGATGGGTACGGATTCATTTTGAGACTTAGATATCATATTGTGCATGATTCTGTGCTTGTATTCACAAATATGCAAGAATAAAACAGCTAAATTATCATATTGTCATTCAGACAAAATGTATTTCTATAAACAATATTTTGGACCCTTTTCATAATGAATGAAAGCAGAGAAAGGTTTGATGAAGGTCAAGGCCATATGAAAGTCAATCCACCACATAATCCTCTTCTGGCAGAGCAGAATATTAATGATAATTTAAATAATCCATGAGAAGATATGGGTCATCAACTCTCACTCTTTCCTTGTGTTTTTAAATTCTCATCATGTTTAGCTCTCTGTTTCTCTTCTCTGAAACATTGAAATGTCCTTCTCACCTTTTCGATACATTTCTCGTCTCACATGGTTGTTCACCTGTGTCATCACCTATGTGTCTACTCATCAATTGAAAAGTGAGAATAGACGCTCTCTTTTCTTTTGTGATAAAGAACTATTCGGGTACAGCATATCATTTCCTATCGACCTGTTCATTCTATACTATCAGTTCAATCTATTCTCTATTATTTATTTCCATCAAAATGCAGACAAATGGTGTTTAAAATTAAACATTATAAAAGAACTCATAAAATATTCTATTCTTCTGTATGTGTGTATATAATTTCCTCATTGATTTTGGGTTGAAATAAGACATGAACATGTTTCTAATGTTCTTTGTTTTTGTTTTGTTTTGTGTGTGTGTGTGTGCAAATTTCATTGAATTGTTCAAGGACTGGCTATGAACTAGTTCCAAAAACTGATAAAGCCATGATTAAACATGTCTATAAATGATTGAAGTATGTATAAATATTTTTTATTCCAGAGGGGAAAGTGGAAGTGACTAAAGAAGGATTAAAACTTTGCACTATGGGACCAGGAAAGGTGTTTGGAGAACTCGCCATCCTTTATAACTGCACCAGGACAGCCACTGTGAGAAGTGAGTACACAAATATACATATGCACTGCAGTTGCGAATGAAGTAATTCTGATGACTCATTCAAAGAGTAAAAGCATAGTGGTTAAGTGGGCTAAAGCAGAGAACTGGTAAGCAGAAGGTTGCCGGTTCAATCCCCACTGCCAACACCATTGTGTCCTTGAGCAAGACACTTAACTCCAGGTTTCTCTGGGGGCATTGTCCCTGTAATAAGTGCACTGTAAGTTGCTTTAGATAAAAGTGTCTGGTAAATACATAAATATAATCTTTGCTACAGTACGATTTTCTCTCGGGGCAAAGAATTCTCAGTATGACTGAAGACAACAGTGACACTAGAAATCACTTCATCTGTGTTTGTAATGTGTGCCCTCATTGTTAGAGAAGGGGCCAGGCTCAGATATATATGTGGGGTTTTAACAGAAATAAAAGGAGACATGACAAATCTGTGGGAATAAAAGGTAGGATAGTAGAACTGTAAAAAATAAGAAGTAAAATATTATATACTTTTTTCTTAAGTTATAAAATTAAAAGAAATCAGTAGTTAAAGTAATATTCTGGGTTCAATACAAGGTAAGCTCAATTGACAGCATTTGTGGCCTCCTATTGACTACAAAAAATAAATGAAAAAATTCTCAGTTATAGAGAGGCACTTACAATGGAAGTGAATGGGGCCAATTTTTTTGAGGATTTAGAGGCAGAAATGTGAAGCTTATAATTTTAAAAAGCATTTACATTAATATTTCTGTTAAAACTTGTGTATTATTTGTGTATTATATAAGTTTAAATCATTGTTTCTACAGTCATTTTAAGATTTATGTTGTTATGTCATCATGTACATAAATTTACACAGAAAAGTTTAGTTAGGGATTTTATCACACTCAAATTTTAACATTTACAGATTGGCCCCATTCACTTCCATTTTAAGTGGCTCACTGTAACAGATTTTTAAAGAAAAGGAGAGATACACTTCAAATTATTTTATGTTGGTAATCAACATAATGCCATTAATGCTGTTGACTGAGTTTATAGGGTTAGTTCACCCAAACATTGAAATTCTCATAATTTACTCACCTCTTGCCATCCTAGATGTGTCTGACATTCTTTCATCTGCTGAACACAAAATGAAGATTTTTAGAAAAATATCTCAGCTATGTTGGTCCATACAATGCAAGGGTGCCAACATTTTGAAGCTCCAAAATCCACATAAGAGTACTTAAAAGTACTCCAGATGGTTAAATCCATATCCTCTGACTCGATGTGATAGGTGTGGCTATCCCTTTTGTATTGTACCTGGAATTTTCCTATGAAAATAATTTTATATCTTAGAATATTTCTTGAATATGGCCCCTGGTACTCATTATGGAATTACCAGATAGTTTACACAGCTGTAATAAAATCCATTGTTATCCCATAATGCTTCTTTTTTTTTCTTTTAAGTAGATCATCTTATGTGCATAGGCCTGTGTGCTCTGTTGTTTCTGGATCATTTTCAAGCCTTTCCCTCATTTCTTATTCCGTTCCGTTCCATTCTTTTCTTCATTTTCTTTTTCCTTTGTGCCATCATTCTCTTTCATACATATTCTCTTTTTTCCTCTGCTTGGCTCCGTTTCTCCATTCTCACTCCCTTTGCTCTTCCTCTTCTCTGGCAGTGTTTATGCTTCTCTTGAGCCTGCACTCTGATTCTCTGGTTAGTGTCTGGGACAGGAAGTGAGCGGGGCTGGGATTAAGGGATATGCATGTGTCTGATCTCCCTACACATGGCCAAATGAGAAACATAACTATGTGCATGACTGACATTAGAGTAAAGCTATTTTTAATCTCACTTGTAGAAGAGAATGGATAACTTTAATTAAATTCAATTTCACTTCAATTTATGTAAGGAATATCCTGGGTTAAATTATATTTAATCTCAATTTCCACAGATTTTTTTTTTTTCTTGGTTGTTGAAATAACACACATTTCTTGAATGTGTAATATGTTTTCTCAAAACCCTAAACACACGTCTTGATACTCAGACAATTTTGGCCAAACACTTGACATTTGACCCAACGTACATTGTCCCAAATAACAACATAACAAGGCTGCACTTCTCTCTGGGCTTGTTGGAACATTCAGAAGAAGACATTGAGTGTTATATGGGCCAAGAGTAGCATGACGGTGAAGGAGGCTGTGGTTGGTGATGGCTGCACAATGTGTAACATTAACTCCACGCTGGCCAGGGACGTCCACGAGAGCATCTTGGTCAATAATGTTGTGCCCTCTTTGCAGCTGGAGTATTGTCTGTATGAGATTTGATTACTGATATTCCTCCTGAAAGTGACTTGAATTTTACAGTTTGAATTTATTTTGTTTTTGGTAAATGTAGTTTACTTTAATTTTATTTGGTCGTGATTTTAAGTAAGAACTTGTTAAATTTGAGTAAAAGGAAAGTGCAATCTACATTTAGCAATCCAACAACAAAATAAATTAAACAAAATGTAAAACATTATGCAACCTCGAGTTTAGCAGTCCAACATAAAATAATTTTACAGTAAAATGATGCAATTTGAGGAAAACTTGTGCATTCTTAATTAACTCTCAGTAATACACAAATACTAAGCACATACACACAATCTCTCTCCCCCTCCTTCTTTCCCTCCCCACCCTCCACATTCCACCTCTCCTCCTCTCTCCCTCCCCCTCATCTTACAGTAACATTAGTGCAATTCAAGCAACAGTTAACTTTTTCTAACAGGAATAACTATAACTATTGCAATCTGCATTAAATCTCAGTGTGGCAAGGAATATAATCGAAATGATTTACAGACTGTAACAGTCACACAGTTTACACAATTTTATCACCCATACATGGCAACCCTCCTCGATCATGTTGGAGAAAGAATCGACATTGGCTAGTAAATTTTAGTTTTTACTCGCCAGACCTTTGACGACATGTAAGCAAAATGTAACTAAAATATATTAAGCAAGCTGAGAGAGGGATCCTCTTCATATATATATATATATATATATATATATATATATATAGATATTTCACACAATATTATATATTGTAATTTATTTTTTATTTTGCTTTATGATTTTAATCACATTTTAACTTTTTAAAATTGAACAAATATTACATTCTATCAATTTATATGATGTCATGAAATCGCATTTTTAATAATGATACAAGCTGTTGTCACTGTTTGAAATTTCGTACACATTTGTAACAAAACAATTCACAAGGTAGGAACCTAATAATGAAAATTAGGATGATTGAACCATACAAACTCACTGTGTGCTTCATTTATACAAATTTAGCTTGGGTCATATAATAAAATAAGGGTATATGATTTCCTTTTCAGGCTTCAAAAACATATGAATGACAGTCAAATAAAATTCTAATTAAAATATTATTTTATTTATTTTAAATGTTATCAAAATATGTCTAAATAACTAAAATATATCTCTCTTATTTGTCCGATTTACTTTTGATCCATTGGACTTTCAACGTTTTGTTTTTGTTTGCTTCTTTTGTAACCCAGCTAACCTGTATTTATATTATGCAATAGTAAAATATTTCTGCCTTAAATTATACAATTTCACACATTATTTTAAGGCTCTCTGATTAACTCAAAAGCCCTTATTTCTCATGAAGGAAGAGTTTGAGATTCTGTTTCTAAGCATTTTATCATTTCCACAGAAATAGAGCAGGGCATCGCTGTCTCACTGCATGTTATTAACTGGTACGATCCCTTGTTGTCTGCCCTGTGTTCTCTGTCTCACTAGTCACGTTTATGTCATGTTTCCTTGTTGTCTGCTCCGTGTTTTCCGTTTCACCCGTCACCGATCCCGTTCCATGTCACGTTTTCCCTGTTGTCCGCCCTGAGTCTCACTGTCCGTGTGTGAAACTGCACTTCCCACTATTCCCGGATCACACTCCCAGCCCTGATCACTGTGTTATTGTCCGCACCTGTCTGTTATTTTGTCATTATCTTGTCTGTTTATTTAAACCACCGCTTTCTCCCCTTCCCTTGGTCGTTCGTTGACGTTTCATGTTCGTGTCGTCTAACATTTCCCTCTGCATGTTTGCTCCGTGCCCGTTCTGCCGTGTTTCCCGAGTTCCGTGTTTCCCCGTGGTGTTCGTGTTTTGGTTTCAGTTTTGTCCCCCCGTGGATGTTTTTATTTGTTACTATCTGTTTAAGTTCATTTTTGTTAAATAAAACCCGCGTTTGGATCTGAACCTCCCGTCTGCCTTCTCCTACTTTCCACTGTCATAACAGAACGAACGACCCAAAACTATGCATCCAGCGGTCCAACGAGCGAACTTCCGGCTGCTCAGTCTAAAACAAGGGGACCGACCGGTGGAGGACCATATTGGCGACTTTCTCGTGCTGGCTAACGTCTCTGACTTCCCGGACTCTGCCCTGGTGGTCTTCTTCGGGGGCAACCTGAATGCCTCACTGAGGGAGCGGTTGCCACCGGCAATGCATGAGTGGACTCTCTGCAGCTTCGTGGAGGTGACTTTGCGGGTCTGCGGCTCGCCGTTAACCGTGGGCGTCGCTGAGGAGGACCCTACCTCTCCTCTCTCAGTGGTGACTCTCCAGTCACCCATGGTGCTTCCTGTCACGCCAGTCCCACCTGTCAGCGAGCTCACCCCCACGCCAGTCGCCTTCCACGAGCCAGCGCAGTCCACTTCGTCTGCCCGGAGGAGGAAGAGAAGACGGGCTTCCGCCTCCCGGCCCACACCTGCCCCGGTCTGCGAGCCAGAGCCCACGCCTGCCCCGGTCTGCGAGCTAGTGCCCTCGTCAGCCACGGTCAGCGAGCCTGAGCCCTCGTCAGCCACGGTCAGCGAGCCTGAGCCCTCGTCAGCCACGGTCAACGAGCCTGAGCCCTCGTCAGCCCCGGTCAACCAGTCAGAGCCATTAGCCCCCGATGTCAGTGGGCCAGCGCCTGTAGCCTCGACCGTCCCTGAGCCAGCGCCAGTGGCCATGACCGTCCAAGAGCCAGCGCCAGTGGCCATGACCATCCAAGAGCCAGCGCCAGTGGCCATGACTTCCAAGAGCCAGCTTCTCTCAAGTCTCTCAAGTCTCTCGAGCCACTCATGGCTCCGCCCCCGAGCCTCCTACGGCTCCGCCTCCCGAGCCTCCTGAGCCTCCTACAGCTCCGCCTCCCAGGCCTCCTACGGCTCCGCCTCCCGGGCCTCCTATGGCTCCGTCTCCCGGGCCTCCTAGGCCTCCGCCTCCCGATCATCCCGAGCATCCTGCGGCTCCGCCTCCCTCTGCTCAACCTCCTGAGCCTCCCAAGCCTTCCTCGGCTCCGCCTCCTGAGCCTCCCTCAGCTCCGCCTCCGAGGCCTCCCTCAGCTCCGCCCTCTGAGCCTCCCACGGCTCCGTCAACCACGGCTCCGCCCGCGGAGCCTCCCTCGGCCCTGCCTACAGAACCTTCTATGGTTCCGCCAACCACGACTCAACCTCCTAAGCCTCCTTCGGCTCCGTCTTCAGAGCCTTCTTCGCCCTCGCCTCCTTCGGCTCCGCCTCCCGAACCTCCCTCGGCGCCGCCTCCGGAACCTCCTTCAACTCCACCTCCCGAGCCTCCCTTGGCTCCGCCTCCAGTGGCTCCCTCGGCTACGCCTGCTGGGCCTTCAACGCCATCACCTCCCTCGGCTCCGCCACCCGAGTCTCCCTCGGCTCCGACTACGCCTTCCACGGCGCCTCCTCCCAAGCCTTCTACGGCCCTGCCTACACCTTCCACGGCGTCGCCGTGGAAGTGCTTTGCATTCACAAAATTAATACTTTTATACCTTGTTTATATTTTGGCAGGAGTTTGGCACAAGTCTCTGTAGACGGCATGCACATCAGAGTGCTTGAGAAGTGGCTCATCTTCACACACTCTCAAAAGAGCTGCTCTTGTGACGTCCGCGGTGCAGTTCCATGAGATGCTCTAAGTTCAACTGAATGAGACAGACACAAGTGCTTTTTCCTGCGTGCTCATGAGACAGCATGCAGGGATAGACGAGGCTGAATCCAGCTTCTTAATCAACTGCATTTACATTTATGCATTTGGCAGACACTTTTATCCAAAGCGACTTACAGTGCACTTATTACAGGGACAATCCCCCCGGAGCAACCTGGATTATGTATCTTGCTCAAGGACACAATGGTGGTGGCTGTGGGGCTCGAGCCAGCAGCCTTCTGATTACCAGTGATGTGCTTTAGTCCACTATGCCACCACCACTCCACTTTTATTCAGTAAATGGGCCTAGGTGCATCAACAATACTCTAATCACTGGCGAGTGAAATATTAATATTTACTTTCCAGTGGCTAATAACAAAAGTTTTTTGGTTGCATAGTGCAAAATTTACTTTGGTTGCCTATACGGCCAAATAACAAAATTAGATGACACATGGTGTAAAGTTATGTTAGCAGCTGTGCAGAAATTACTTTTAACATGGGGGCGATGAGGAAACATTTAGAAAATCTATTTTAAGTGACTATTACTACGAACAGAAAGACGTGTTGTAATACTATATCATGTTTGGGTGGGTGGGGACAAAAAGTAAACAGGAGTTACGCTGCTGCCGTCATGACAAGGGCTCCGGGATGCTTTCACTTTAAGTGTTCGTTCATGGCGGTTGTATGGCTGTGATTAAGCCATTTTCAATTTGCATATCTTACACAGCACCACATCATTGGGTGTCTTTCTAAAATACTCCCACACTTTAGATCACCATGGGTAAGTTTTTTTAGCTGCAGTTTGTTCTTCAGGGAATTCATGCTTAAACCAGTTGCAGCCATTTTAATTATTCCAATGTGACGCACGGACGCATGTTTTGCAAATCAACGTATTTCTGTAATCGATGACGTCGATTACGTCGATGAATCGTCCCAGCCCTAATGGCATCTAAAATGTTTGCATAGCTGGATGTGTGGTTATTCCTCTCTCTCTCTCTCTCTCTCTCTCTCTCTCTCTCTCTCTCTCTCTCTCTCTCTCTCTCTCTCTCTCTCTCTCTCTCTCTGTTGCATGCTGGAAAGTGAGAGGTGTTTGGTGTGGTGGTAAGGAGTGTGAGAGTCTGATCTTTAAGATTGAGAGATTGATCTTTAAACTTTTTTCTATACTGGTGGGAGTTTCTCTCGTTTTTTCTCTCTCTCACCCTAGTTAAGTAAAGGATTTATTTGTAAATTGGTAAAACTTTTGACCTTTTGTTTTTTAGTTTGCATCCATTTGTGGTAGATGGACATGGTGTCACTCTCTGATGAGAGAGTGCCAGGTTTCTCTAAGTAAGTGTTTTCCCAAACAAACTTATACTGTGGAGGAGGTTCTTATAGCCATGGGAAAGGCTGTTGGCCACGATAAAATAGTTTCAGCTTTAAGAATGAACAAGGCGGTTGTTATGTTTCTGAAGGAGGAACATTTTGTGAACATTCTTGTGGAGAATGGAGATGTAATATCTGACACTTTTGTCCAGGCGACACCTTTGCGTGCAACTGCAACAAGAGTAACGATTTCAAATGTGCCTCCATTCATTACAAATGAAGCGAATATTAAAGAACTTAGTCGCTTCGGAAAATTTGCAAGTGCAATTAAAATGGTCACACTCTGCTGTAAAAACACTGCGCTGAAACACGTAATGTCTTTTCGGAGACAAGTTTTCTTGTTTCTGGGATCAGAGTCAAATATTTGGGAAGTTTCCTTCCGTATACAACATGGCGATAGCTCTTTCATGATCTTTGCAACAACGGACAGTATGCAGTGTTTTGAATGTGGAGATATAGGTCACAAGAAATGTTCTTGTCCGCACAGAAAACAAGCAGAAGAGGGAAATGCAGAGACCGGTGACACTGAAATTATTAATCTGTTAGATCACGGAGGAACTAGTGATAAAACGGAAAAAAGATCTACGCTGGCAAAGGAAAAACCTGTACCACCAAAAAAAAAACAAAGAATACAAAGTGAAGTTCGAGAAGAAGGGATAGAAGATGAAAGTCCTAACAGCGGGTGCACTTCTCATTCCTGTGAGATATCCCAGACTGATGGTCAGCTTAGCTTTGTCAGATAAGGAGTCAGTTTTGAGAACAGAGGTGAGTGACATTTATTTTCAGAATTTGCTTGGCGGTTCAAAGGAAGGTGCAGGTCAGTTTGATTTGAATGGCAATGAAATCGAAATCAAAAAATAGTAGTGGTAGTGGTTTTCAGTCTGAAACGAATGATGATGAAGTGTGTGTTGAGGATTTGAGGAATGATAGTGACAGTCTTTCAGACATTTCCAAATTTGATTTTAGTCAATTATCTGGAGATCTGTACACTGTGGAAGAAATTAATGGGTTTCTGGATCAAACTAAAGGACAGAAAGTGCTGTAAAATGCTTTAGTCGGTGATGAATTTACAGAAAAGTGTGGGTTTTGATGTTATATCAAAACAAAAGCGGTATCGTTTGAAAACATTTTCAACAGCAGTAAGTAAAAGTGAAAAAGGAAAGATGAAAATGTCAAAAAAAGAAAAATAGGTTAACATGGTTAAGGGTCCTGCCTTCATCTATTTCTTTATCTACCTGTTTTCTTTGTTGTTTCTTTCTCCCTCTTCTGACATGCAAGTTTTAAGAGTTAGCTCTTTAAACGTTAATGGTGCAACGGATAGAGGAAAACAAGTTTTATTATCTGAGTTTCTTAAGCTTAAAGACGTAAGATGTACTATTTTTGCAAGAAAACCATAGTGATGATAGAAATGAGATAGACTGGGGGATTGTGTTGGGAGGGTAAATACTCTCTTAGCCATGGAACGAATTTAAGTGCTGGTGTAGCTATTCTTTTTTCATCTTACCTCAATGTAGCGATCATGTCAAAGCTAGAATTGGAAAAAGGTTGTCCCGGTTTTTGTCAGTTCATGATATGGGTGCACCTACTACATACTTTTTTAATCTTGAAAAAGTTTCAAAAAACAAAGTGTGATGCATTGTCTGTCATCCACAGATGGGTCTAGAACGTCTGACCCAAAAAAGATGAGAAAAATTGCTGTGGACTTTTACTCAGATCTTTTTCGAGCTGAAAGGTCTGATTCTCATTGTGCTTCGGACTTATTAGAGCAAATTCCAACTCTTAGCGAAAAACAACGTTCAAGTTTGGACAGTGCTCTATCTGTGCAAGAATTGACTGAAGCTGTACAACAGATGAAACCTGGTCGTGCACTGGTCGTTTGTTCTGCCGGTGGACTTTTATAAAACCTTAAGTCAATTTGTGGACGCATAAAATGTGACATAATCCAAACGCAATTGCAAATCGCGCATTACCGTTTGCATTTTCGTTTAAGCAAACGCACAGTGACTGCCAGATTTCAAATGGAAAAGCAAAGTCCGTTTGCAACTGTGTTTCCCATGTCTTACGAGTTTTGGCCCTGTCATATTTAAATAGCAATTTCAATTACCACGTCTGCTTTTTCACTTTCTCAGCGTCGCGTATGTAGCCAGCCAAAACTCAAATGGAATACTAATTCCCTTAGTATTTCCATTGATGCCTTACACGGAAACCTGTCAATCAGGGTCAAGGGTGGGATTATGCTATGGGGCGTGTTTGTCTTGGGAAGAGGCGTCACTCACAGTCGACGGTCAAGATAAAATAAACCGGCGTCTGTTCAGGGCATCACCTCTTTATTTATTTTGTATTTATTTTAATGTTTATTTGACAGGGACAAATGCATAGAACATTGCTTTATAAAGAATAGGCCTACAAAGTAGATGCCACGCATACATGTTTCTAGCCATGACTAATTTGCAACCCCTGTCCCTGGTTAGGCTTATAAATTTAAAACAAAAATGACAGAGTATTGAGTTTAAGATTTATAATTAATAAAATACATACAACAAATACATCCCATATATGAAATAAGATATGGGCTTAAGTAGATGTGGAAGTCACTATAAATCAAAGTCTAGACACATTTAACAATACAAGAACACAAAAGGGTGCATATGTCTGTGCGTGCTCACATATGCAACATTATGTTTGTATGCATTGTGTTATGTCCTGTACAGTCAGTGTTCACAAAGTTGTTTCAGTTTCAGCCATTGCTTTAAATGTGTATTAAAAACCTTGAAGTCTGTCAATGTTTTAATTTCAGATGCATTCCACAAATGTATGCCTCTTACTGAAAATGATGTCTGACCAAATGTTGTTCTACGTTTTACGGCTATAGTTTCCACTTATTGTGCCTCTAGTTCTTATTCCGCTCTTTTGTTTATGTACTAGTTGACAGAATATTTCTGGTGCAACGTTGTTCACACACTTAAAAATTAGTTTTAAAAAGAAAAATTTACAAAACTGTCAAAACTCAAGATATTATGCTTCCTTAGAATGATGCAGTGATGCCATCTTACAGATTTCTGGTCCATTACTTTTAATGCTTGTTTATATAATGACTCTTGACCGTCGACTGTGAGTGATGTCACTTCCCAAGACAAACACGCCCCATAGCATAATCCCACCCTTGACCCTGATTGACAGGTTTCCGTGTAAGGCATCAATGGAAATACTAAGGGAATTAGTATTCCATTTGAGTTTTGGCTGGCTACATACGCGACGCTGAGAAAGTGAAAAAGCAGACGTGGTAATTGAAATTGCTATTTAAATATGACAGGGCCAAAACTCGTAAGATATGGGAAACACAGTTGCAAACGGACTTTGCTTTTCCATTTGAAATCTGGCAGTCACTGTGCGTTCGCTTAAACGAAAATGCAAACGGTAATGCACGATTTTCAATTGCGTTTGGATTATGTCACATTTTATGCGTCCACAAATTGAAAACGCAATTGCAAATACAATTTGCAATTCCTTTTGAATAATGTCCGGAAAATCATTCCATATATTATACATAAAGATCAATCTTACTGTATTCCCGATAGAACTATATATGATAAAAATTATAAGAGATTTACTTGAATATTTCAAACTAACTGGAATTAATTTAGGTCTTCTATCTTTAGATCAGGAGAAGGCTTTTGATCGAGAAGATCATGGATATCTTTTCAAAACACTGAAAGCTTTTGGTTGTGCAGTGTTTTTCTTTCTTGGATTAAGATATTGTATACAAATGATTTCTGTTTAGTAAAATTTGGTGGAGGTTTAAGTCAACCAATACAAATGCAAAGGGGTATCAGACAGGGGTGACTGCATATGCTGATGACATCACTATTGTTGTTAAAAATAAAAATGATGTAAACATAATTAAGAATTGTCTTTGGACGTATGAAATAGCATCATCATCTTTCTCTCTCTCTCTCTCTCTCGCTCTCTCTCTCTCTCTCTCTCTCTCTCTCTCTCTCTCTCTCTCTCTTTCTCAAACACAAAAATGTTGTATTTGGTTTCCAGTGGTGTTAGCATGTAAATTAGTTTTCTAAAGAGGCTGTGGATTATAGTATTAGAATGCATAGGGGAAACAGCACAGATATGCCAGCGCCCTGTAGTGATCTCACTCACCCTACTGCTGCCTTGTCCTTTCATAGCAATAGGCTATAAACAACAAGAGCAGAGGAGGACTCAGCAGAGGAGAGAAAAAGCTCAATGATTCATTCTTCTGAAAGGGCAATCTAAGATAAAGGCTCTTAATCACATTACTCTGTTGTAATTATTGAACCCCAGTGGATGCTCTGTAGATATCGTAAGAGAAAAATTGACCTACTGTTAGCAAGCACAGTATGACCCTGCAGGAAAACAAACAGTACAAACAAACATACAACAGCAGACAGTGGGGTATTTGGAAAGCTGTTTTAAAACAGTGTTGATTTTTGAACTTCTGTTTTGCAGTGCTAGTGTTGCAGAAATTACAGACCTCAGCTTTAACATATCTGTGTCATATTTAACCACAAAATCAAAGGAATCAAAGGCTTTGCAGACTTCACAAATAAAAATGTTCCTTTGCTGACGTCCGAATGCTTCATCAGTGACAATTTGACTTGGCACCTTCATTTGCTGCTTTGCCAGCTATGACTTCAAGTTTGTTTACTTCTATCGAAGAGGATTTAAAAATGTAAAATATAAGTTTGAGAGATGTACTCACAGATAAGACCATCCTGCCAATATGCCAGATATTTCAAAATGTGGTCCTAAAGTAGTTTTTATGAAGACTCAATAGAAAAGTTGGAGTTTTAGATGTTATTTGTGTTGTTCTCTGTTTGATTGCAACAAAATATCCAGTAAGGGATCAGCTTACATCTCATATTGAACTTGCTTTAGACCAAACATATTTAGCAGCACCTGTGCAATTTATTTTGTAACCTCTGTTCCCCGATGGAGGGAACGAGACATTGTGTCATTCCTACCACAGCGCTGAACCGATCGCTGACATGGCTGGGAGTCTCACTCGGCTCCTCAGCACAAATCTGAATTAGTGGTGCAAGCCATCTCTTTTTATACCCATATGTCCGGGGCGGAGAGTGTCATGCAAATTCCACTCATCAGTTCTCATTAGCCTTTTCTGAATAAATCATAGAGCGAACCACTAGTGTCACTACATCGACACAACAACTCGTTCCCTCCATCAGGGATCAGAGTGTAAGGGTATTTGGAATGCTACATTTAGAAGGGAACCGTTAATGTGCCCTCATTCTCACACCAATATGTAGGATATTTGGTGCTGATGAATTTAGACGGGAACCGTTAACGTGCCCGTCTTCTAACACCAATATATGTAAGGGAATTTAGGGTCTTGAAATATGTGAGCTATGGACTAAATTAAACTGTCCTTATTGTACATTATTAGGTAATGAAATGTATAATGGAATTAGTCACGTTCGACAACCATTATAAATTAGATAAATGACAAATAACTAGATTATTCTCCACCATTAAAATCGTAAGACAACTTTTCGTTGTATCTGGTCACAAGTTCTACTGTAAGCTAGCTTTAATAAGTGAATTATGATGAATTAATTTATTGGAGTGATATTATTCTCATGGCTTATTGAAAATAATATCAGGTACAGCTTTGAAGCGAAATCTTTTAGAAACAGGGATGAGATTATTTATCAAAATATATCCCAGTTCAAACCATCTTTGAATACAGGCAAACTTTATTGCTATTCTAAACATAAATCTAATCTAACACATATATACATGAGACAGGTTGGTGAAAAGAGATTTACATTTGACAGAATGCAAAATAAATGAGCAATACAGTGAAAATGAACTTTATAGAGTCTGTTGACAATGCCTGAAGAACCATTTACCCTTCTTTAAGTCTACATCGATTTGCTATCGGATTACCCAACGTGTTTAACTAAAACACTAGCACTTTGAGCACACTGTTGGAGATGTACTTGCATGTCTTTGGTGTTTCCTTTGCTCTTAGTTGAAAGTTCGCTCCGTCGATATTTTGGACCTCTGTAAGATCGGATAGTTGTTGTCTGTATGTATGATGAGGTTGGCTTGAAGCGAGGCCTTGATTTTATGGTCCTTTGTTTCAGATTCTTCCCGCTCAAAATAGTGCACGTTTAATCATTAACTTTATATATTGCAAATGGTACAAGAGGCATGACATTCATTGTCATCAGCTTTCTCTGCATATGCCACAAACATTTAGATACTAAACATGACTTTCTTTCATGGATATTGTACGTGTAGGTAAAAAAACCTGACATTCCCTGGTTACAAATCATACTGGTTAATTCATTGGTTATACAACATGGATAAAACATTACACACCTTTTAAAGAGATACAGTATATCAGGATATAATCATTAATTTGTCAGTTATACAAGTTACCACAGTTTAAAGCAATTGTCAGTATTACCTAGCAAGACTAGGTATTGCATGTTGGTCCATGCGGTCTTGTATATTTTATAGGATTGATTAAGCAAAGTACCGTGACTTTGTGTGAGATGTTTCTGGATTAAGGAATGTCCTTATTAAGATGCTGTTTGTTGAACAATGGTCACAATGTCACGTGATCTGATGAGTCTAAGTGTAGCAAACTGGTTGATATCGGAGGACAGAATCTTGTGTGTCTTGAGTTCTCAGGAACTCCAAGGGTGTGTGTTCTGTCTTTTATTGCTTTGACCTTTGAACTAAGGGCCTTCAAGTCATATAGGATCTAGACAAGTCTCTTTGTTAGTTTTATTGGCCAGATGTGAGACTCATTAGCACCGAAGTCTTTCAATTTATGACGTTGTGGAAATCCTAGTTTCAAATCATGTCGTTTCAATTCTTCTACATGTATAATACAATAAGAGGTTACATCAGTTACCAAGACGTTCTGTCATTGCACTGTCAAACAAACAAGTGATAACCAGTGCTGAATAATTTTTACCAATCAGAAATTAGCATAATTAATTCTGATACATGTAATGACCAACATAATTCAATCACGGCCAACCTTGTTAAAATAAAATTATACAAATAAATTCTGAATCTAATTACTGATTACCATTGTCCCATGTCTGCCAACCATGTTGAGTGGTGCAAACATCATCAGCAGCCTGAAACTGAACTTTTGCTGCCCTCTGGTCGCCGTGTGTAGCAACTCCCCCCTCCTTGAGGCTGGATCTACCACCGCGCCACTTTCCACATGTCGCCTAAAGAGCCCATGTGACGTGTTTACCACGCTGACCTCCCCTTTCGGGCAGGTGTGTTCTCCGCAGGGTCTTTTCCCCCTGAAAGATTAGGAAATTGGGTAAGACCCCCCTTCCCTTGATGCATGTAAGGGCCCCGGCCGTAATCGCTCTATGCGAGAAACATAGAGAGAAAAGAGGCCCTGCCAGGCTTGGCCCGTTCTCCTCATTAGGGTAACCAGAAGGAATCTGATGACTTTTTTGGGGCATGGGGGAAGGGTACGTGCAGCCTGATACAGCTGGTCGCATTTGCACGTAAGAGTACCTGCCCGCTTCTATATCAGCAGTTCACGTACACGGCTCAGCGCATGGCACGATCCAAGTGGGACCCCTAGTGTCGCTTCTTCGACACAACGTCGAAGTGAGCGACAGACGGGGAACGTCTAGGTTACGTATGTAACCTCAGTTCCCCGATGGAGGGAACGAGACGTTGTGTCTTCCATGCCACGTCGCTGAGCCGATCCACTGTTGTGGCCGGACCAATCCTGAATGAACTCATAGTATTGCCTCGCCTTTATACCCGTATGTCCAGGGCAGGGTATGCAAATACTATATGCCAACTTCTCATTGGCCTTTTTTCATAGATCAGAGGCATATTCTGCGCTCAAGAGAGACCTGTAGTGTCGCTTCTTCGACACACGTCTCATTCCCTCCATCGGGGAACTGAGGTTACATACATAACCTAGACGGTTCAAATATAAACTGCTTGATTTTATATTGCCTGCAAAACCATCACAAGTATATCATGAATATTCAATTTATTACCTAGCCCTAAGTGCAAAATTACACATTTCTCTTTGGAAAATGTGTATAGCTCCTCATCAGAAATGAGATCTGCTTCCATGTGTAGTGATGGACATTTCCTCAGGCATCTGATATGCATGCATAAACCAGAGGATGGAAGCTGTGCTGGGCTTTGTTAAATAGACATTTGATATGGCTTTGGGGATTTAGATTCAGGTAAATACTGTATGTAGTAAATATAAGAAATGTCTTCATGAACATATGTTGCATGGCAGTTGTGTAGGTGGATACTGTTAAGTCAATGTGTGTGTCTGATGAATTGTGCCAGAGGTATGAATGTCATTACAGATCCAAACAGGAGCTGATTTTTCTCACTATCTTTCTCTCCCCTTGAGCTTGATCTTTAATACACAGCTGAGACTGGGTGTTTTAAAGGGTTAAGAGTAACCCGTCTGCATACCGGCTGTTTGGCACTAAATAATAAATCTACCAGGGCAGTCTGTCTCTTCATTGTGTAGTTCATATTTCTCTTTATGTTTCTTGCTCTTTACATTTTCTTTGCCCCCTCTCTCTCACTCTCTGTCTCTCCCAGGATGCAGAAAAAATAAGAGTGTCAGATGAAAATATGATGAATTTAGCTTAGACTCGATGAAGTCAGTCAGGCACAAAACTGAGCTCAATCCTAGCAATACTACTTGTGAGAGAAAAAGATGGAGAGAGTACTGTTCATACTGTTCTGTTCAACCAACTGAATGAAAAATAAATTATCAGTCATATGAACTTGCATCAACAACATAGAACTACATAAAAAAAAAAAAAAAATGTAATCACTATTTGTGTTTTGTTTTCAAGTGAAAATATCTAAACACACTTTAAACAAGATTCATTTATTTGAGAAGCAAAATTACATTTGCTATTAAGTCTTGTTTTTAGAGACAACGTTAAGAGGTTTATGCTTACAACAAGAAAGCTAATATTTGAAACAAGATAGACCTCTAAAAAGTTTGTTTCCTTTTGAAATCAGTTTGTTCATCTTAACCCATTGGCAAGTATAGGCTTTTCTTTGTATTAAGCATAAACCTCACTTAATTTTGTTACATTTCACTGAATAATAGGTTTACTAGATAACCCACAAATTCATTATTTGGTTAAGAAACTAAGATTTAGTGTGGGATTCTATTTTCAGAAATAAATCATATTTTTCATTTGTTGCAAGAAAGAAACTTGTTGCTGCTAATTTTCTCCCTGTTCTTGATTATGGCGATATTTTGTACAGGAATGCAAGTGATTCTTCATTGCAGGTTCTTGATGCAGTTTACCATGGTGTGATCAAATGTATTACTGGATGTGGAGGTTTAACTCGTCATTGTATCTTATATACAAATGTTGAATGGCCTTCTCTGTTTGTACTTAGACACTTTCATTAGTATGCCTTCATTTATAAAGCACTAATAGGTTTGTTGCCCAAGTATCTTGTAACACCTGTTAATATTCATATAAACTCTTACTATAGCCTACACTCTGATGATATTTTATGTGCCCTAGTCCCTTAGGTGAGGACTGAGTTTGGAAAGAAAGCTTTTTCATTCGCTTATCCTTTTTTTTTTGGAATGTTCTTTAGCAAAGCTTGAAATTACAAAGCTTTTTAGTGCCTTTAAATGTATTTATGAGTCAAGTCAGAGACTTTTTAGACAGCAACTTTAGTGAGTGTCAATATTTTAATGTAGAGTTATCCTAATTTTTATATAATTTTTTTAACCAAATTTTGTATACTTGTTTTTTTATTTGTACATCTCATGTTTATTGTTACAATGTTTTATGCTGCCATATTGGCCAGGATCTCTCGTAAAAGAGATATGCAATCTCAAGAGACAAACTTGGTACATGTCAGATTTGATAAAATGTATACAATGCATGCAAATTGCCAAAAAACTGAAGATTTAATACAAAGGTGTACACTACAGTCTTCAAAGACAAAGGACAACTGGCTCTAACAAGGACAGAAAGAGATATGGATGTCCAGATGTACAACTAAACAAGAGGATAAATACACCAGAGACTCTAGTTTGAGAAATATACACCTCACGTGTCCTCAGCTGACAGCTTTATTGAATTTATTGAATATATATATATATATATATATATATATATATATATATATATATATATATCATGTCATATGCTTCTCAAGTAAATGTGTCTTCTTTTAAAGGTGTTTGAATATTTCTTGGAAAACAAGACAAAAAATAGATAAGGATGCAGTAGATATGGGTTGCTGTGTAGACTAACAAGAGAAGAGAAGAGAAGAGAAGAGAAGAGAAGAGAAGAGAAGAGAAGAGAAGAGCTCACTGTTAAACATTGGTCTTTACCCATAATTCCACAAAGCTGAAAATTAATAGTGCTTGATAAATAGGGATTAGGGATTTGAGCTGATCCTTAACCAAAGTAATACGTGTAACTCGTCTTGAACCATTTATTCTGTGGACATAATTGAGATCTGAAATCAATTTGATTGTACTTACAGTATGATTTTCTCTTGGTAGAAGATACAATCCCATAGACTTACATATAACGAGGACCTGAGCCACATAGAAACCAGAATATCATAAAGACTCTTTTTACTAGGGCCAGTATAACAACTCAGAATTACACAGCACTTCCAATACTTATTACAGTGATATTTTCTATAAAGTACATTTTCAGTCACCCATCTTTTGAAAATCTCTGCATCTATTGTAAGTACTTTTGATGAATGCAGTTTTGTGAGTTAATTGCAGGGCTGGAAATTGTCTCGCTCTGAACAGAGGAAAAGAGGGTGGCTCGACAGAGCCAAAAGGACGGTTGTTTGTCAATAACTTTCTCAGCATTTATTAGTAGTTTAAAAAATATTGGTACAAATTGCAGTAAATATTAGCAAAATAAAAACTTTTTATACAACTCCTTGATTAATATGTGTATGGGTCTCAGTGTGATGAAGGCTGAATATTTTTGCTCTTCAAATGATAAATAACTCATGTGCAACATTAGTTATATTTTGAAAGGATGTTTATTACCTGTCTTTATCAGAGTCTATTAAAAGAATTGAAAATGTTTGAGCCCATCAAGAATTCTTATGAATTTCCCTGTGTGAGGTGAGTCAGTGACTGCATTCAGACAAGGTGGCTCTGCTGTCATTTCATCTTAGCACAGGTCTGTGTTTATTTATGCCTCAGTGTTCTCAGATCATTCACTGCTGGTACTTTTCTCAGTGCAGTCTTAGCACGTCAGTATATTATTTTGTTATGCAAATGCAGGTAAATTATACACATAATTTAGATTTTTTAAATCAAGGGATCAAGGCATAATTTTCTAAAAGTCACTTTCACACATATCAATGTCACATTGTTTTTATTGCTTTAGTGTTAAATACCTGACAGTTTTATTACTTTACATTTACATTTATTAATTTAGCAGATGTTTGTGTCCAAAGTTGTAAAAAAAAGTTGTAGGCGAAAGTCCAGAAAAGTGATTTGGTGCCTCATTGTGTTGGAATCACAAGTCACCACCAAGGCTTATAGGGAAGCCTACAAAGTTAGCTTAGATTAGCGTAACACGGCCATTCCATAGACATTCTATGGGTGGTACACTGGCGAGGAGACAAAAGGCCAGTTTTTTAGACTCTTTTTTAATGGATGTCTATGGAGGAGATGCTTCACAATGCTGAATAAATAGTTTCTGTGTGGAATCAGCTCATCAGTTAGTGAATTAACCACCCATCCGCTAATCTTGTTTTTTTTTTTTGTTTGTTTTTTTTAAACACTAAATCCTTTTGGATTTAACTATGTATGGAGTTTAAATTGATAAAATTGCTGTTTTATAAGAGAAATCATGGATGATTTTACGACCGGAAGCTAGTTGCTAGTTGACCGTTTCAGATGTTACGCTCTCTCCAATGATAACTATAAGATCTCTGGCATCTTTAACTATAAGAGCCTTGAACTTAATATGTGCAGCAACCAGCAGCCAGTGTAGAGAGACAAGGAGGGATGTGGCATGTGATCTCTTGGGTTCGCTGAAGACTAGCCATGTTGCTGCATTCTGGATAATTTGCAGAGGCCTAAAATTCATACTTGCCAACATTGGATTTTGAAAATTAGGGAGATTAGGGGGGCTTCACTATGCAGACTGGGAGTATAGTGAGTGGCAGTTCCAGTCAGTAATACTACATTAACTCTCCTATTGTGTTGTCAATTTGACCCACGTTTGATTTTAAACTGCCTAAAACACTGGTTAAGCTCTTTTTTTCTTCTTGAAATTTTGTGACTTTTCTTCGTTTAGGGTTCTAAATGTGCATGCAAATTTTGACACACAAATGTGTTTTGAAAAGGCAGTACAATATTTGTACCCTACGATGGTGTTAGGGGTCAATTTGACCCACATGTTTTTATGTGTTCAAAGTTAGCTGCACAGTCACAGAATAAAAACGTTGCTTTGAGTTGTGGTCATAATGCACTGCTCTGTGGAAATAAAGTGAACTGAACTCAAAGCACCTAATGAGCTGAGATGTCTGAGGTCATTTGCAGCACTCATAGACGATACTGTTCTTAAAAAGAAAATTCAGAAGACAGAAACAAAGAAAGAGTGAGAACCTTATACATGCGCGTGTTCCACGATATTGCACGCCTCTGTACAAACAGCGTGTCATACATGCGCATAGATGGCTTTTCTGTTATCTGTTCTTAATAATATAATAAAGTGTGTTTCTTCAAGCATGTTTCTGTCTACGAGCAAATTATTTGTAATATTAATTTGATTATAATAGCCTAATAATAATAATAATTTAATACATGGGAAAATAAGCCAAATATCATCTTGACATGGTCAAGTGTCATTGCCAGTGTCACTGTGGCTCACTTCGTGCAAGCGCTTGTTAAATTTATATTGTATAGGCTCATTATTATGTATTTCTCTGTAATGTAGAACAGTGTTAGCAAAATCACTTATAAAATAATTTCTCAGCCCTGGAACTCAAACAATTTTCTGATGCCTCCCAAAATATATGTATTTAAGTAATTAAATTAATATCATAAACGTGCAACAACTAGTCGACTAATGGCTTAAAGTAACGACTACTAGTCAACTAGGAAAATATTTGGTCAGGAGCAGCCCTAGCTGCAACAGTGTTTGTCAGGAAAAGAGAGTAAAATGAGCTCCAAAACAATTACAATCGATGATGTCCTTTCACATATTTTTGACTGTGAAACTCAAATAGATGAAGAAACAAAATCACCATATTTCCATGGATGAATATGTTTCATAGACAGAGGTTTCTCATAGACAGAGAACAATGTTGCTCATAGACAGAGAACAGTATTGGTGCAGATATCAATATGATGATTCTCCATAGACATAATGATTTTTATATTGTACAAACTATAGATTCTATACCCTAACACCTACCCTTAAACCTAACCCTCACAAAAAACTTTCTGCATTTGTAAAATTTCAATAAAACATTGTTTAGTATGTTTTTAAGTGATTTGAATTATGGGGACACTAGAAATGTCCTCATAAACCACATTTATAGCATAATACCCTTGTAATTACCTGTTTGTAACCTAAAAAAAGTCCTTTGTAAAAAACTTAAACCTGCCCACACACACACACACACACACACACACACACACACACGCTGTTGTTTGCTACATTTATTACTAGTTTTCAAATGAGTAACTTGACTATAGTGTAATTAATAACTTAGTAGCTTGGCAAGTTACAATTTCAGAGTAGCTTCCTCAACACTGATCCAGATTTAATCAAATTTAACCTTGATAAATAATGTAAAGTATATGTGGCTTTGAATTGAGGACTCAATTATAAGAAAAGCTTTAAATGCTGATATTGTGAACTGTGTTTCAGCTTTGACCAGTGTAAAGTTATGGGCCATCGACAGACAGTGCTTCCAAACCATCATGATGAGGACGGGACTCATCAAACATGCTGAATACATGGAGTTATTGAAAAGGTGAGCAGCTGTCTTGTCAAGGACGTATGTAAGTTATAAATATATATATATTTATAATATACCCCGGAACATAATAAGGAAGAGTCCTGAGAAATGCAAGCTTGTAATACCACCTGTTTACTCCAGAGGGCAGTAAGTGAAATTTCAGCTGTATGAGCAGTTTATACAGTGAAGAAAACACTTCAGTAAGCAGAACAACACAAATATGTGTTACGTTCTTGCGTTCAAAACACTTGGAGCGCAAATGCGAACTAAGGTATCTCAAGATGTGTTTAAAGATTGAGTATTAAACTATATTTAACTTGACACAGTGACCTAAACATTTTATGTTTATGACACAACGCACCTGAGACACTACACAAGCATGTCTGATGCAGGGTGTGGCTGGATTGAGATTTGGAAATTACCCATAAATATTTAATCATGAATAAAATCAAAGAAATTTCCTTCAAACTTAATTCTAAGTACTACCTCACTAATTATTACACATTCTCTAATTCCAGTGAGCACAGCGAGAGCGCTATATAAGCAGCCAAAGAACCTCCAGAGCGGGGGAGAGAGTCTGGGTCAAGAGATGTATTGTGAAGCTGATGTGTTATTGTGAGCTGACATTTTATTGTGAAGCTGTAATCGCTGAAGTTTATTAATTAAAAACCCCTACCTATGAGTGGAAGAAACCAGTTCCCTGTGTCCTCCTTCCCCTCCAGACCTGAAATTTCTTACACTACAATAACACATCAGCTTCACAATACATCTCTTGACCCAGACTCTCTCCCCCGCTCTGGAGGTTCTGTGGCTGCTTATATGGCGCTCTCGCCGTGCTCACTGGAATTAGAGACAGATGTTAGACATGATTTAGCTCAGGTGCAAGCGCCCTTTCGCTTCCTCTCCCCGACGGGCGCTTGACCACGCCCCCATTGCCACAATATATTTATATATTATGTGATCTTTCACAAGGACTGGGTAATATTTTAAGAATCAGTCATTGAAAAACACATTTTTGTTCAATAGTGAGGGGTCAAGTCCTATTATGATGGCCCCCCAGTTTTTATGGTGGTTATGACCCTGGTACTTCCGCCCATATGGGAAAATGTGATTTCAGCATTAGTCTTTTTAAATGTAATGATCCAGATATTTTATGGCACAAATTGCATTATTTGCTGTAAACTGTAATTGGAGACTTTAATGGACTCTTTTATGACATGTTATGAATTTTTTATGACATGTAAAATATTTAGGCAAGAGCTGTTATTGATGTATGATCATCTCATGACACACTAAAGTGAAACATAGACACATCTCACCGCTTTAAATGTTGTACGTTTACTATTGTACCACACAAAGATGCACAAATCTCATCAGGGACATATTATGGTCCCTCATGACAGCAGATCAGATGACCTCTCCTGCTGTCTCATACAAAATATGATTAATTTGGTTTATTATAAATTGCTGCTGATAATGTGCAATCTAAATAATGCCTTGGCTTTGTGACTTATTACCTCTCTGTGTACAAATTAGACAGAAACCTTTTCCTCTGTTATGTAACTGACCAGAAATGTTTAGAAGTTTTGTATTGTGGTGATTGAATGATATTATTGTTTCCATGGCAGAGAGTAGCTCTGGGTTTATTTCGATTTGTGATGATGACCAGCTGTTTCCATCGTTTCAAAGCCCTGCAGTACAAGAAACCATTTTAATTTGTATTTTGTCTTTTCTTTTTCCCAGTAAAGACATCTAATCATACTTTAAACAAGTTCAGTTTACTTGAAGCAAAATTGTATATAAAAAAAAATACTAGTTTTCAGAGAAAATTTCATCTTGAATCTTGAAGGTTTTTTTTACCCCTTTTACTAATTGTTTTTTCTTGTTTTAGTTAGATTTATTCTTTAGAAAAGAAAAATGATTCGGTTATGTAAGTAAAATAAACTTGATTCAAGATATGTTATATAAAGTCAACAGCTTGAAGCAATTTTCACTGGAAGATAAAAAATACTAATTAAGATATTTTTTTGTAGTGTACATGAAAGTGTGGGAAAAAAATTAGAGAGTGCTGAAAGTTTCTATGGAGTAATGACACATTAATGTCATTTTGAGGGAATTAACACTCAAGCAGGTTCACGTTTGGCCTGTGACGAGTCCCAATTGCATTCCCCCTCTCGCCTCAATAACTTATAGTCTTCTCTTTTGTGTCTATTCAATTAAAAGGATCAAATTCAATAATATGAAGAAACAGATGAGTGCAAGTCAAAGACACGTCAGCTTTGGATAAAGAACTCTGCATTCATCTGTAAATGGATTGATATTGTTTCTCTTTTTCACCATAATGAGGAAATTTGTCTCTTATGGACAGTGTCCCGACATTCCGAGGTCATGCAGAGGAAATACTGAGCAAGCTGGCTGATGTCCTTGAGGAGGTAAGAGATCTGCCTGATCCTTGAGCAAACACAGACATTGTTATATCAAAACGTCAACACATCTCTGATTATTCAAACTCTACAAACAGCACACCAGCTTGTTTTGATTACAGTTTATTCTCTCTATGTGTTATAAACTCCTATTGAAAAAAACACAATCAAACCTGTTTGTCTGAATATACACATTAGATATCGTTTGGCAGACTTCACAAATTGCTATCTTCTCAATTTAATAATTTAAATTATCAACACTTAAAATTTGACTGCAGATGGCGTCTTACGTGTACCATGTTCTTATTGGCAACTGTTGGTTTCATGTCTGTTTATGTTAAGAAAGTCACAATCTCAACAAAATACAGTTTTCAAGACGCATTGTTAAAGGTTAAGTGTGTAAATTCTATGACACTAGCAGCATCAAACCAAATGTTCCCATCTGATGCCTTGGCTGAGGCCAGAAGATAACTTGTCGGGCCACTCAAACAAACAGAGCAATGTTTTGAAAGCGCTAGAGAGTAACAGTGAACATGGAAATAAGAATGTATTTGAACTTTTGATTTTTAACATTGAACACTTTTACACGTTTAAACAAAAATATGTTAATGAGTTCTTTCACATTTAAGGCTTTTAAGCTCAGAAAGAGTCACAGCTCATGTTATGAATGCTCCATATTTATATTGTTACTTATTGAACTTTTGTGGTAAATGCACATGGCTCAATACATATTATGTGTTGGAGTGAATTTAAATATCATGGAGATATTTTTGCTCTCTATATGACTTTGAGAATAACTGCTTCTCAGACAGTAGACATCTAATGTCCAATTGTACTTTGCACACAACATCAAAGGAGAAAAATCTATGTTTTAATAGCATGAGAAGATAAGCCATAGACATTGTGAATGTCTCTTAGTCATCAGTCAGTCTGCCATTCACAGACATAAATGTCTACATACACATTCATCACAGGGGAGTCAGAGATGGATACACACAGTTCTCTGTGTTTTAAGGATGAAAGGTCATTGTTTTCCATTCTGTGTGGATTTGTTGATAATCTTGCAGTAACTGTGGTCCATCCATCCCTCTGGCCAGATCTTTATGCCTTATGGCTCCTACACACTACATGACTTTCAAAGATGTCGGATCGTGGTACCGTTCATATTACACATCTGTCTGTTTAGTACTGAAGTCATAGCGTTTTCAAATGACACAAGGAATCGGAGACAGGGGTTAACACATTACAAAACATTTCACTATTGACAAATCCCAGACGACTCTGCCTGGACTCCAAATTACGTTTCACAACAGAGTACATGCAAGAAGTGATACGAGATACGAAAACAAATGCATGATCATATGTTATGCATTTAAGAATTTCTGACTGTCCAAGACAATTTGCAATTTCTCTCCAACTCTTCTCTTTCTCCATCCGGTTGTGCTACAGTTCAGATGAAACATAAAATAGGCACTGGTGCTCTTGCCAATGTTCCACAAATTTTTCCTCCATTTCTTCAGTCCAATGAGACTTTCTTGATACCGCAGCCAAGCTAGTTGATGTTCTGATGCAGGTACATCAGGACTCCTCCCACTGAAACTTCCCGTGCCCCATTCTTGCTCTCTCATTGGCTGTAGGTCAACGCTGCTGTTGTATTCAGTCAAAACATATTTCACACTGCACAATTTGGCATTGCAGACATGTCCAGATATATAATATTCTAGATATCTCGCTGATATCGGTGACACGTTGGCGCTTCTCTCAAATCGTGTCTTTGATAGTTCATACATTGCGATCGTCGCTCACGGTAGCAAGCTCCGTTTTGCCAACGATTTCAGGCTTTTGTCGGCGTTCTCCACAAATCTGTCCGTGAGCGAAAATCGGGTTTAAAATCGGGTAGTGTAAACTCGGCATTAGCTAAAATATGACAATGTTTTCACAGCCTTTTTACACAGTACAAGCACAAGACCAAACTGTAAAGGGATCAATGGAAAGGAGGACGCGAGGACCGGCTTGATAATATAAATAATATTTTAATAATAAACTTATACAAACACACACATGACATACATGTCCGTTAACGATCTCTCTCTCCTGCACCACCATCTGTCATCGGCCTTTATCCCTCTCTGAGGCTTAATTAGCCTGATAAGGGACCGGGTGTGTATAATCACAACCCGGCCCCGCCCTCCGCCCTGCCACACACACCAAATCATAGACAACACAACAGCACATCACAGACACAGTACATGCAGAAACAGTAGCAAAACAATGCATCTAAAAACAGCATTTTACAATGAATCAACACAATTTACTCCATGATCCAGAAAACCAATCATTATCACAGGACAACACAACACAACTCAAAACATCACAGGGCAACACAACAACAAAACACGACTTGAAACCTTGCTGCATAACAGAAAAACTCAAATCATCAAAGCACAATTCAACTGAACACAGCACAACAGAACTCAAAACACCAAGGTACAACTCAACTCTAAACATCATAAAACAACCCAGCACACCACAACTCAACTGAAAACATCACAGCACAGCACAACAGAACTAAAAACATCACAGTACAGCACAACTCAAAATTTCACAGCACAACACAATTCAAAAACATCACAGGACAACAGAACAACTCAAAACATCACATCGCAACACAACACAATTCAAACACATCACATCACAGCACAGCACAGCACAACACAACTAAAAACATCACAGGACAACACAATTGAAAAGCATTACAGGATAATACAACAACTCAAAACATCACATCACAACACAACACAATTCAAACACATCACAGGACAAGACAACAACTAAAAATATCACAGCACAACTCAACTCAAAACAGCACATCATAAAACATTCACAACACAAGACCCATAATATTATGTTACAGTTTTATTCATAAGTCAGTACTGTAAGTGTGTAATTTTTGCGGAACCAGATTTAAAAAAAGATCACTTCTTTCAAATACATTTGAGAAATGTCCCCCCTGCCCAAACTCACACTATTGGTTGAACCAGTCTTGTTGTGCCAGACTTAACAGGCCACTCATAGAAGCTCACTAATGTTTTGATAGTCAGCTTGTTACACTCTTAGCTGAAATTGCCCTACAAATGGCTTACTTATTGTTGCTTCTTCATATTAAGCTTGAATACGAGACAGACTTAAACAGGGAAACAATTACACACGTCAGTTTTAATGTGTAATTATGTCAAGGAACAGTCTGTAATTACACATAGTGGTTTTGCTATTATTATTTATTACATGTTTGTGTAATATGTCTAATTTGGACACCATCAGATTTGTACTGTTAGGACAGCGGCTGTGATAAATCTACAGCATGATAAACAAAAGAGTGGATATAGCTCAGTTTCTGACATTAAGTAACTGACATAAAGTAATAAAAATTCCATTCTTTAAAAAAATAGAAGAACAAATGCCCGCTGAGGAAAACAAAATGAAATAATGAAAGTATTGAATGCCACCGTGATTTCTGTGCCATTAAGATAGACTAAACTGTCTATCACTTTTTTTCTCTCCCTCAGTATAAAGTCGCAGGTCAAACGCTCATTCCTTCCTTGAATAACATCGTGACATGATTTGTAAAACAAATGTTATGAATTTGAAGGGAGTGAAGGGAGTCTCTTCAGCTAATAATTGACTTTAAATGAGGAATTGAAATTTGCAATAGCTTTTGAAATTTTTATTTTGCATATGTAATTGTGCTGGAGTGCTCTGGGAATTGACAGTCTGAAAACATTTGTCTTTCCTCCATTGTAAAATGTTTTTTTACTTATATTTGAAATTACTCCTTCATTAATTTAGCATACAGTGTAGCTGTATGCAATTGGAAATCCAGATATATTTGCTTCATAACTTCCCTGTGTGTATTTGGACACTTAAGCACTTAAGATGTATTAATATAATTGCATAGGTAACAAAATATCAAACCAAGTGGCAATTTCTTTTTTTTTTTAAGATTTGAAACAAACCTTTCAATTGAATAATTTCACAAAAAAGATTTCAAATGATAAAATAACAAATATACTGTTAATAAAATTAAGAAGTATTTTTCCACTTTCTGGTTGTCAAATATTAGTAGTTCAAAGTTAATGTGATTAACTGCTTCTGTGTTACTCTTTTAGGACACCTTAGGACACAACTTGAGCCTTCATACATCCACTAAAATGATCTTGGGAACATCGGAAAGTAATTGCAAAAATGGCTCAGCCTCATTCATTTGCAGATGCAACTTTGTTTTATATTTATTGTGTAACGCAGTGACATTCATACATTTTTAAATGTGACTTATGTTTCCCAATAATTTTTTTGGGCCATTCTAAATGTAATTTAAGACACAGAGGAAAGCCTTTAATCCATATTAAGTGTCAAGATAGGACAAATACAAACGCATCCATCACTAAGCTGTTAGCCTCCTCTTTTTTCCTAGCGTAACCGGATAAGAAATCACAATATCTATCTCTACTCTAACAGACATCACATTGCAGGAGGTGTATGTGTGTTTTGTTAGAGGACAGATTGTAGGTGATGTTGAAACAGAGTGTTTGTTTGTGTCAAAATCTGGGTGGATAGTTCACCCAAAATAATTATAATTCTCTCATCATTTACTCACCATCATCATCCCAGGGGTGTATGACTTTATTACTTCTGCTGAACCCAAAATAAAATTTGTAGAAAATTATTTCAGATCTGTAGTCCATACAATGCAAGTGAATGGTGGCCAAAACTTTGAACCCCCAAAAATTAAACTCAGGTGGTTAAATACATGTCTTCAGAAGACATATGATAGATGTGAAAAAAATATGGATTATTTTTGTTCTGTGTTTATATGCTTTTTAGAGCTTAAAAGTTCTGGTCACCATTCACTTGCATTGTATGCACCTACAGTGGTGAGCTATTCTTCTCAAATATTTGTGTTCAGCAGAAGAAAGAAAGTCATAGACATCTTGGATGGCATGAGGGTGAATAAACGAAGAGAGAATTTTCTATTTGGGGTTAAATATTCCTTTTACAGTTTTTCCCAATTGATTTTACGCATTTGTCTAAACTCAGGTTACTGCTTTCAATACAATTATCTTAACACTTTGTAATTGTCCTAAACAGATTGTGCATTTTTCTTGATTTTCCTCATTTTCTCGAAACACAACATATACATTTCTCTGATCTAAAATTCATTGTTTTAAAACAGTTAACACAAACAACTAAATTATAGTCATACTCTCAAATGCACATGTCAGTTTGTCAAATGCCTTCATATTGATATCTGCTGTGCTAGTAGTGCTAGTAGTGCACACAGCCAAGAAAATGCAATTAACTAAATTTTTCACACAACTGTCATGACATTGCTATCTATATAAAAGGGGCCAAATATGAAAATTCAGAGCAAACAAACAATGAGGAAGAAGAATAACACAAAGAAGAGGTGCAAATGAGAAGAGGTAGAATGGGTAAATTAAGAGAAAATAGGATGAAGAAGAGATGAGAAAAGGCAAAGTTTTTTTTTAACTCTCTCATGGGTGAGCACTGCATTGAAAGAGTTGAGGAAAGACCAAATGGACATGGTGTAATAATGGTGAGCAGAGAGAAAGTGGACAGCAAGAAGAGTAAAGAAGACACAAAAGTGGCTCAAATGATCTGATAGTTCCTCTAATTTATCGTATTAGGAATCACTGTCTCTCTGAGACTCATAAAGTGTTCGGCCTAATGTGAGCAGATCTAAAGTAACTTCAATCTAAAAAAAGGACAAGGAGAAATGCCATTCCTCTGCATGCCAGTCTATCAATGTCCATTGCATTTACATTTATGCATTTGGCAGATGCTTTTATCCAAAGCAACTTATTACATGGACAATCCCCCGGAGCAACGTGCCATGCTCAAGGACACGGTGGTGGTGGCTGTAGGGATCAAACCAACAATCTTCTGCTTACCAGTACAGTGTTTTAGCCCACTACGCCACCACCTCTCCATGCCATTGATTGTAATTGTTTTGTTTGTTTGTTGTTTTTTCAACAAGAGCAGAAATAAATAGAAATGTAGAGGCATTTTATGAAAACAGATGGAAAAAAGTCTTTACTATGGATTTTTATGATAAATGTGTTATTTCAATCATAGTCAATCATAATCATGTCTATAGCTGAAAATGTTATGAATTCAATAGAGAACACATCTATAGTTTTGATGTTAATAATTATTTTTAATAAATGCATTATCAGGAAAGAATATGTTGCCTCATTATGCAGTGAAATTGAATTGTTTTGCAAAACTGAGTGTCTGTTTCATCTGCTGTGTGAATTGATTTGAGAGCACTGATTATAGTTTGGAGAAATGTATAAAATCGGAACAGAAAAACTGTAACTAATAAATCATGATTTTTTTTCCCCCACGGTTTCATTAAAAGAAGTGTCTGATGAGATTCATTTGTTTTGTGAAATATCAGACTACACTGTTTGTGCTATTCACATTTACAGTATGTGCAGCCCGTCAAGACAATGCGTTTTCTTTGGTTCATTGTGCAGTATCCTGCTCAGTTTAACTAATTATATTAAATTCAGACTGCAAATTCACAACTTGTGACTTACAATTCTCAATTCATCTCTCTGTCTCATTCACAGACACACTATGAGGATGGTGATTACATCATTCGACAGGGTGCAAGAGGAGACACTTTCTTCATTATCAGTAAAGGAAAAGTAAGTCTATTAAAAAAAAAGCACAAGCACTGTTGACATGAAGACAACATGTTGATGTCTCTTTCTCTTGTTCTAATTCCTGTCCATGCTGTCTGCGCTCAGGTAACTGTGGCTCGAGAAGAATGTCCGGGTCAGGATCCCGACCATCTGCGTTCTCTGGGGAAGGGCGACTCATTTGGGGAAAAAGCCCTACAAGGGTGAGATTATTTTTTGTTTGTTTTTTGTGTGTGTGTTTTGTTTTTAAATATTCTTACCTCAAAAACAAACACATAAATATATTTGAGGACGCATAATGGAAGATCTTTTATTAGCTTTTTAAGGATGTTGTGCCATCGTGTGGCAGCTATGAAAAGCATTCTTGGAATTGGAAAAAGTCTTGGAATATACAATGTTTAGAGTAGCTGGACTAACAGATGAATGAATGAATGAATGTTGTATTTTTATAGCACTTTTCTGACACTCAAAGCACTATACAGCATCCACCTGGATGATACAACAGCAGCCATAGTGCACCAGTAAGCTCACTACACCCCAGCTGTTGGTGGAGAGGCAAGAGTGGACTGATACAGCCAATTAATGGATGGGGATTATTAGGAGGTCATGATGGATAAGGGCCAAATATGGCCAGGAGACTGGGGTTACCCCTACTCTTTACAAGAAGTGCCCTGGGATTTTTAATGACCACAGAGAGTCAGAATGTCCCTGTGCTGGGGACACACACACACACACACACACACACACACACACACACACACACACACACACACACACACACACACACACACACACACACACACACACACACACACACACACACACACACACACACACACACACACACACACACACTGGCCTCACTAATACCTCTTCCAGCAGCAACCTTAGTTTTCCCAGGAGGTCTCCCATCCAGTTAGTGACCACACTCAACCTTGCTTAGCTTAAGTAGGTAACCAGTGTAGAACTACAGTTTGATATGGCTGCTGTACTCATACCAGTGTTTAGAACTTACACGGAGCTGAATAAAATGTGAAATCTGAAAATGCTTTATTCACAATTAAATAAAAAATTAACATGCTACAAGTTTTTTAACTAATCACATGTGATAAAGCATTTATTTTGACAGAGTATATTATAAATAGCAAAAGACTAGATAAAAAAAATTCCACTGTGTTCTATTCTATCCTGTTTTTTTTCTGTTGTGTTCTATCCTATTCTTTTGTGTTCTGTTATGTTGAAAGATTTTTTTTTGTTTTATTCTATTCAGTTTTTTTTTTCGGACTGAACTATAAATCTAATTACAAAACAAAAAAATGTTATGATCATGAGCAAATTTTAAATAGAATTGCAAGGCTAAATAAAATAAAATATTGCATTCTATTCTAATATATTATATTATATTATAGTGTCTGTGGTAAGGGGACTGTTTACCCCTGATTACCCCTGGTTGTGTTTCTAGGAAACAGTGATCCTGAGAGCATGTTGATACACTCCGGTGTATCAGGTGTCCTGGTGCTGGCAGTCTTCTGTTGTGAGTCAGATTGTGTGATATATGGAGGTGAAAATGGGCCACGGTTTTGAAGTTCAGAACATTTTACACGGTCCATATGATTCCTAACACAATTCTTCAGGGACCAATTAAAAGCTCTCCTATAAGAGCACATGCAATGCCCTTGTATAACTCAGAACACTGTGTGTGTGTGTGTGTGTGTGTGTGTGAGCATGTATTTATCACTTTGTGGGGACCAAATGTCCCCATAAGGATAGTAAAACCCGAAATTTTTGACCTTGTGGGGACATTTTGTTGGTCCCCATGAGGAAAACAGCTTATAAATAATACTAAATGATGTTTTTTGAAAATGTAAAAATGCAGAAAGTTTTCTGTGAGGGTTAGGTTTAGGGGTAGGGTTAGGTTTAGGGGATAGAATATAAAGTTTGTACAGTATAAAAACCATTATGTCTATGGAAAGTCCCCATAAAACATGGAAACACAACGTGTGTGTGTGTGTGTGTGTGTGTGTGTGTGTGTGTGTGTGTGTGTGTGTGTGTGTGTGTGTGTGTGTCATGATACTCAGAGATCATCATTAATGGCAACCAGAACTTGAAAAAGGAATCTCTTGATCCAAGGATTCAAATAATGTGTGAGTGTATGTGTACTAGATGCATTTGACACTGATTGGATCATGGACAAATGGTTGGCAGTGATGTTGGTGTCAGTTTTTCATGTCGCATTTCCTCAAGCAGGTGGATGTGTTCCAATAAAGACGCACTAACCCACAATATTTGAAAATTGTGGAATCTTACATGGAACAAAAATTAGAAGTTTGGCAGACTGTCCAAGCTGCTCTATTCCATATAAAAAAAGTGAATAGGGACTGTGAAAGTCGATTTCCAAAAATAACAAAAAAAGACCCTAAAAGTATCATAAAAGCAGTACATATGACTCAAATCTTTTGGAGCTGTATGATACCTTTGTGTGAGGAACATTATTTACTGAAAATCTTCCCCTCCGCTTTTACATTTATTCTTGAATACATATAACACAATCGTGATTGGTCACAAGATACTTACCATCCAGCGGCATTTGACATTGATTTCACTGGTGTCAAAACTGGCAGAACATGATGTGAGCACCCTGTTTGAATGCACACATGTGTGAATGAGGTTTTATAGCCACAGCGGAGAGGAAACAATTTAGCACTTGTAATACAGCGAGTAATGACAGCCCATTCTCATTCATTTTCATTGTATGCATAAGAGCTGCTTGGACATTCTGCAGACATCTAATTTTGTGTTCCACAGAACATTTTGTGTTCCTCTCCTCTACTGTCCTCTCCTCCTCTCTCCTCTCCTCTATTCAGTAGTATTGCATTAAGCAGCTGTGACCTTTGAAGCAGTGTTATTGTGTATTTGTGTTGTGACAGCTTTAGAGCCGTTATGTTGTAAAGAATTCTCACCTCTGCATATACAAGTGTGCCTCACTGGAAATGGATCCAACAATGTGTTCGTTGTGCGCACTATTTGAAATTGGACTCAGGATTATACGGTGTGCGTGCATGTGTGTTTAGTGTCCAGCCCTCTTTGCATTCAAACAGTCAGTGCGTGAGAGCTCTTCCTCTCAACAGAACTTCCTATAGTGGGACAGATGTCAGAAAGTGATTGTTGTAGCATTTGTAGAGGTGTACAGTACTGTAGTACTGTATGTGCGCATATAACTGTGCTCAGATCAGACAGCAAGTAAAAACCAGTAGAGCATCATGAAGTCAGAGTACCTTTCAGACTCTGATGACTGCGACTGGGGCGACAGTGAGGAAGAGGACAATCAGGAAATTCTGAGGCATGATTAGATATTTCTTCAATCAAAGTAAATCAGCTAATAATTTTTTGGCTTTAGGTTGAATTCTTTTAATAAGAAATGTACTTTTAATTTAATTCTTTCATTCTTATTTACTGAAATTGCTAAATGGTGATTTGTATTAATTTGTGAACATTTTTAATTTGTAAACATTTCTGTTTATCTGTCTGCATGTCTGTCACATCATATATCACACCATAACAAAAAAAAAAATGTATTATATCTGTTTTTGAACAGGGAGGATATCAGAACAGCTAACTTCATTGCAGCAGAGACTGTCACCTGCCTTGTGATTGACAGAGAGTGAGTAAATGTCAGATTTATTCAGTGGTATGTGTTTCGGCATGAGTTTCTGTATATAAATATATGCCGCTTGAAACATTAAAAGTGTCATTGACATTCCAGCAGAAGTAATTCAGTCTAGGTTTCGCATTTCATTGAACGTTTGTGGATTTTACACTTGCCTTTCTATTGGTGTGTGTGTGTGTGAGGGACACAGAATCTGTAGGTTTGAAGGTGCTTATCGGCTCCAATATAGAAGTCAATAAATCAACTCAACCTAAATAGCTAAAGAGTCACATGTGTAAATAAGCTGGAGAGAGTGAGACAGAAGGAAAGAGAGGCAGACATGTGCCCTCCAGTAGGGGAAGATCTCATTCCAGTCTGTATGACACTCATGACACCATAAGCCATCTGTGTGTTAGCTGTAGACAGTATATAAAATTTTTATGAGAATTATTCCATTTTAAATTAAGTTTCACTAAATTATATTACTGACTTTCTAAATTTAGCATGTCACAAAGTAATAAAGAGTCATAAAAGTTAGAGTGATAGATCTTCAACCGAAAGGTCCTGGATAGACAAATGGAAGTTGTATTGAAATTGTATGATTCACCAAAAAAAAATAAAATCTCATATTTACACCCTCTTATTGCTGTTATATATATATATATATATATATATATATATATATATACAGTGAGGAAAATAAGTATTTGAACACCCTGCTATTTTGCAAGTTCTCCCACTTAGAAATCATGGAGGGGTCTGAAATTGTCATCGTAGGTGCATGTCCACTGTGAGAGACATAATCTAAAAAACAAAATCCAGAAATCACAATGTATGATTTTTTAACTATTTATTTGTATGATACAGCTGCAAATAAGTATTTGAACACGTGAGAAAATCAATGTTAATATTTGGTACAGTAGCCTTTGATTGCAATTACAGAGGTCAAACGTTTCCTGTAGTTTTTCACCAGGTTTGCACACACTGCAGGAGGGATTTTGGCCCACTCCTCCACACAGATCTTCTCTAGATCAGTCAGGTTTCTGGGCTGTCACTGAGAAACACGGAGTTTGAGCTCCCTCCAAAGATTCTCTATTGGGTTTAGGTCTGGAGACTGGCTAGGCCACGCCAGAACCTTGATATGCTTCTTACAGAGCCACTCCTTGGTTATCCTGGCTGTGTGATTCGGGTCATTGTCATGTTGGAAGACCCAGCCTCGACCCATCTTCAATGCTCTAACTGAGGGAAGGAGGTTGTTCCCCAAAATCTCGCAATACATGGCCCCGGTCATCCTCTCCTTAATACAGTGCAGTCACCCTGTCCCATGTGCAGAAAAACACCCCCAAAGCATGATGCTACCACCCCCATGCTTCACAGTAGGGATGGTGTTCTTGGGATGGTACTCATCATTCTTCTTCCTCCAAACACGGTTAGTGGAATTATGACCAAAAAGTTCTATTTTGGTCTCATCTGACCACATGACTTTCTCCCATGACTCCTCTGGATCATCCAAATGGTCACTGGCAAACTTAAGACGGGCCTTGACATGTGCTGGTTTAAGCAGGGAAACCTTCCGTGCCATGCATGATTTCAAACCATGACGTCTTAGTGTATTACTAACAGTAACCTTGGAAACGGTGGTCCCAGCTCTTTTCAGGTCATTGACCAGCTCCTCCCGTGTAGTTCTGGGCTGATTTCTCACCTTTCTTAGGATCATTGAGCCCCCACGAGGTGAGATCTTGCACGGAGCCCCAGTCCGATGGAGATTGACAGTCATGTTTAGCTTCTTCCATTTTCTAATGATTGCTCCAACAGTGGACCTTTTTTCACCAAGCTGCTTGGCAATTTCCCCGTAGCCCTTTCCAGCCTTGTGGAGGTGTACAATTTTGTCTCTAGTGTCTTTGGACAGCTCTTTGGTCTTGGCCATGTTAGTAGTTGGATTCTTACTGATTGCATAGGGTGGACAGGTGTCTTTATGCAGCTAACGACCTCAAACAGGTGCATCTAATTTAGGATAATAAATGGAGTGGAGGTGGACATTTTAAAGGCAGACTAACAGGTCTTTGAGGGTCAGAATTCTAGCTGATAAACAGGTGTTCAAATACTTATTTGCAGCTGTATCATACAAATAAATAGTTAAAAAATCATACATTGTGATTTCTGGATTTTTTTTTAGATTATGTCTCTCACAGTGGACATGCACCTACGATGACAATTTCAGACCTCTCCATGATTTCCAAGTGGGAGAACTTGCAAAATAGCAGGGTGTTCAAATACTTATTTTCCTCACTGTATATATATATATATATATATATATATATATATATATATATATATATATATATATATATATATATACACTCACCTAAAGGATTATTAGGAACACCATACTAATACTGTGTTTGACCCCTTTCGCCTTCAGAACTGCCTTAATTCTACGTGGCATTGATTCAACAAGGTGCTGAAAGAATTCTTTAGAAATGTTGGCTCATATTGATAGGATAGCATCTTGCAGTTGATGAAGATTTGTGGGATGCACATCCAGGGCACGACGCTCCCATTCCACCACATCCCAAAGATGCTCTATTGGGTTGAGATCTGGTGACTGTGGGGGCCATTTTAGTACAGTGAACTCATTGTCATGTTCAAGAAACCAATTTGAAATGATTCGAGCTTTGTGACATGGTGCATTATCCTGCTGGAAGTAGCCATCAGAGGATGGGTACATGGTGGCCATAAAGGGATGGACATGGTCAGAAACAATGCTCAGGTAGGCCGTGGCATTTAAACGATGCCCAATTGGCACTAAGGGGCCTATAGTGTGCCAAGAAAACATCCCCCACACCATTACACCACCACCACCAGCCTGCACAGTGGTAACAAGGCATGATGGATCCATGTTCTCATTCTGTTTACGCCAAATTCTGACTCTACCATCTGAATGTCTCAACAGAAATCGAGACTCATCCGACCAGGCAACATTTTTCCAGTCTTCAACTGTCCAATTTTGGTGAGCTCTTGCAAATTGTAGCATCTTTTTCCTATTTGTAGTGGAGATGAGTGGTACCCGGTGGGGTCTTCTGCTGTTGTAGCCCATCCGCCTCAAGGTTGTGCGTGTTGTGGCTTCACAAATGCTTTGCTGCACACCTCGGTTGTAACGAGTGGTTATTTCAGGCAAAGTTGCTCTTCTATCAGCTTGAATCAGTCGGCCCATTCTCCTCTGACCTCTAGCATCAACAAGGCATTTTCGCCCACAGGACTGCCGCATACTGGATGTTTTTCCCTTTTCACACCATTCATTGTAAACCCTAGAAATGGTTGTGCATGAAAATCCCAGTAACTGAGCAGATTGTGAAATACTCAGACCAGCCCGTCTGGCACCAATAACCATGCCACGCTCAAAATTGCTTAAATCACCTTTCTTTCCCATTCTGACATTCAGTTTGGAGTTCAGGAGATTGTCTTGACCAGGACCACACCCCTAAATGCATTGAAGCAACTGCCATGTGATTGGTTGATTAGATATTTGCATTAATGAGAAATTGAACAGGTGTTCCTAATAATCCTTTAGGTGAGTGTATATATATATATGTTATAAAGAAAGACAGTTTTTGTTACTCGTTTTTTAAGAAGCTCTTGCCATACAAAGACTGAAACCAGGAGCTCCTTAGAGCTCCTCCAAAGTTCACGTTAAGCCCATGTTCGTATGCAGATTCAAAAATTGCTCCTAAATTTGGTTAATACTGTCATTTTTGTGTCAATGACGTTGACGTGCCATTTTTGAATCTGGATGTAGATTTGGGCTACACGCAAGCTTTGGTGGAATAATAGTATGGCAAGAGCTGTGTAACCATTCATTAAAAATGTCTACTTTTGTGTTGTGTGAAAAATAACAGCATACAGGTTTGGAACAATATGAGAGTGAGGAAATGACAGAATTTTCTTTTTGCAATAAAATTTTAATTAAGTACATTTGAATTAAGTTCTTCATTTTATCACAGTTCTGTAAGAACATTGTCACATTGTCCACTTCTCCTCAACTGGAGGAATAAGCAATATTTAGATCAGCCAACTATCAGACAGATGGTCACAAACATATTAGCACAGTCATACAGATAGACAGCCTTTTTGTTTTTGCTTCGAACCTCACAGAGAAGAGTCATGGGACATCAAATGGTGCCTTTGATAAATAAAAAAATGTGTCACAAAGATTTGTTTTAAAAATGCTGTTTTTGCCATTCTTTCCAGCTCATACAAACACTTGATTGGAGGTCTTGAAGACGTGTCTAACAAAGGCTGTGAAGACGCAGAGGCAAAGGCAGAGTAGGTTCAATCTTTTCTGAAAACCTTTTTAAAGTGTCATATAACCAGGATGCAAAAGGATATCAAAACCTTTTGATACACCCCCCCATTTTCTAGTCAGCTGTTTCTAGTGAGACTGAATGCATTTACCATATCCAACAGTAGATGGTGCTACTTAGTAAAGCCCTATTTGGACAGGTTTTACAACTAGATTAATTATTTTTAATGCATTATTTTTAATTATTACTGTGGAAGTCTGTAATGAATACTTTCGATTCGCACAGGATACGATGGGTGCGTAAACTCATTGTATTTAAACACTGACGTCACACATAAATAATCCATCAGAAAATATATACTGTAGCTGTGCTGATTACTTATCAAGAAATGTTTATATTGCATGCAGTAGCCTAGCAGGGATTATTAGAAGAAATTGATTGGAATATCGAAAATACCTACCTAAATGCAGCACAACTAGTGACATTAGCAAGCCTGTAATCTTGTTGCACTCTTGAATTAAAAAAATATGGACAATCTGTTCACATTATGTATTTTTTCATGCCCCTTTTAAAAAAATTATTCCAAAACTAAAGGCTGCAGTGTCCGAACAACACTTAATAACACAACTTCTCCCCTTCACTCTGTTCAAATAACAATATTACATGCTTGTGTACTAATAAGGAAAACATGCTGGTTTGTTTCTCTTTTACATGGGTAAATAGACACATAATTGCATTTAGTACTTGAGGAAAAACATGATTTGTTCCATACGCAAATACCAGCGTTATCTTAAGTTTTTTTCTGGTATCTTTTTACACGACCAACATCTTCAGACACACAGAGAAGTTGAGAAACAATGATAATTAAAGCCAAGGGCTCACTGACAGATTCACGAAAATTTAACCTTAACCTGGGATTATTTTGGGAGTTCTGGTTATGGCGCCCTGCTAAAGAGACGCACGTGTCAGCGCCGCTACAATTTGTATGTAAATCCTTTAAATTTTACCCTTGTTTCAACTGAAATTTCGACCATAGCTCATACATAAAAGAGTGTAGCTGATGATGTCACCTTAACCTGCAAAATTTAAGCCAAAGAAATCAGAAATGACAGAAGCTGTGACGGACTCGGAAGGCCATGAGGAAATGTCGAGCACCGTGCATGGCAGAGAGAGCTCTCGGCCAGTCCTCAGAGAACAAAATAGTAGGTCCCATGCTGATTCTAGTGATATTCTTCAAGCAATAAACTCAGAGAAAATAGAAAGTAGCAGAATGTTTAGGAAGATTGACGCAGACAGAGGAGCGCATTTCTCAAACATATGGTTACACTCCAGTCAACAACCAGCACACTTGAAAAGAAAATTAAAGCACTCACATGGAAAATCTACAACTTAGAGAATCACAGCTGATGCTCCAACCTGAGACTCATAGGTTTACCAGAAAAATCCAAGGGTAGTGATAAAGTTGGCTACCTGAGGCACTGGACATGCGAAGGACTGCGTCAGACATGAATATGGCCCTGAGAGTGATTATCATGAAGTTTTTGGACTACAGAGATTAGGAGCGCGTTATGAATGCAGCCAGAGCCAAGAAAGAAGTGCTGACCACCAAACGGTTCCTTTTATTGGTTTAATATAAACTGACCCATTTAGCCAGTGGAAGTTATAAAAGATAAAGGAATTTGTTTTGCTGGTAGTTCTCTGCAATTCACGGTTGTGAAGTTCAAGTGTTCTTTTTAGTTTGAATTGTTTGATGTCTATAATTTGGCTTTTTTTTTTGTTTTCAAGGTACAGGTGTTTTTTGTTTTCAAATTATGGAGGGTAGTGACATTTTTCAGTTAAAATAAAGATATGGTAGAGATCATTAAGATCACATTTATTTCTTGAATCTGTAAGGTGATGCATAGTATTGCAAATATCAAGCAGGTGATGACTTGGCTAAAACAGCTTCAGTCTAAAATAGTCTTCCTCCAAGAATCTAATTTAATGCCCAACAACATTAACCTGTTAACCTTTGCCAGAGCGCCAGCGCACGGAAGAGTTTTTTTCCCCCACAAGTTTAATGTTTATGAGTAGATTTAACGTGAAAGAACATCATTAATCTTGGCAAACTATATATCATTTTAAAGGTGTAAGCCTCAAGCATCGATGATAGAGCTCTGTTTTTCGATGAAAATCTTATAACGAATGTATTTCTTGCATTTATGTAAGCAGTACAGATCAAAACACACGTAATCAAAAACGGAGTACATACCAGTAGTGTCGTAATAACGAGCCACACACGCATCCACTGCTAAAAGTTCCAGATTGAATGGAAAGGTGAGGGTCTACTGAATAACATCCCATAGAGCATTTTTAGTCCAAAGAAACAATAACGTTATAACATCGATGGTTATTCCTTTGTTTACATCGAGTTTCTTCAGGGTGAAATATCATACTTGTCGGTTATGCAATAAAATTATCCATAAAAACAGACTCCCGGTAGCCGAACGTTATATGGGTGTGTTGCTTAGAGTGTAATGAACAAATTAAGACCGCACACACACACACAAATACAAAGATAGGCAATATATAGGTCAAAATATCCAAACACTGCGGTCAGTTTTTTTGACGTCATGATATGCTGATCCTATTATTTTGTCTTTACAACGAAAGCCAATGAAAGAATTTAAATTATATGACTGATAGAAAATGTAGCCAAGCAGTGCACGATTCCAACGATACCCGGGAAGTCTAAATTCCTCGTGAACAAGATGTTTTTTTATTTATTTGAATCAGCCACTCTCTATTGAGGAGCTAACCTGCGACGTAGGCTGTGACCACACCCCCGTCATTTGACAACAAACAAGCCATAGTAAAAAGACGGTTCCCCAGTCAACATCTGTTTTCGCGTCTTACTTACTGGACGGATTATCTCATCAAATGGATCGTCAAAAGAAGTTTTTTTCTGCTGAAGATATTTTATTTGCGATCACTCGAAGCAGCGATTGAGGAGAGTGAAGACAGCGTCGAGGGTGATATGCTTGAGGACGGAAAAGATGGTCCAATTTTACATCGGTGAGTTGCTATGTAACATGCACACATTATACGTGTCTAAACGACTGCCCATCAGTTTGATTGTATGGACGACCTTTAGTATGAATGCTGTCTAAACGACTGCCCAGCAGTTTGATTGTTGATTTATGAATGCTGTCTAAACGACTGCCCATCAGTTTGATTGTTGATTTATGAATGCTGTCTAAACGACTGCCCATCAGTTTGATTGTTGATTGAATGGCCAGCCACATAAAAACTATACAGAATTATTTACTTGACATGCGGTGCTAATTATCTTTCCATTCTTTCCCATGCAACAGCTGTGTGGATTATTTTATAATTGAAAAAGCATGGAACAGTGTATATGATGACTAAAATAGCTTGCAGTACCCTTCATAACATTTGGTCATTAGGTTGCTTTTTGAGGTATCCAAGGAGGCTTCTTGGTACCTGGACATAGTCTTGGAAAAATATTGCAGAAATCTCATTTTTCATAATATCTTCCTCAAATGTGAAATATAAACTAATGAAACTTGTGGCTTTCAATCAATTACCCAACTGGATTCCTCCAGGTTTGTTTTCATTTATTTTTTCATAAAATAATGCAATGTTACTTGCAGTACAAATTATCTTCAAGACACTTTAAATTCTATAAATGTTTGTCTGTGTAAGTTTTTTCAACTTTTACATTTGGGTAATAAACTCCAAAGTGTCTTCTTTTTAAATATGTCTAAATTGTGCATGTAGAGCAAATTGTTCAGTAACTACAATTATTTTAGTTTGGGGATGTCATTTCTGGGGATGTGCCTCAGCGAGGGGAAGGGAGAAAGGGAACTGACATAGTCTTGGAAAAAAGCTTGCAGGAACCCCATTTTTCATTATATCTTCCTCAAATTTGAAATATAAACTGAGAGACTTGTGGCTTTCAATCCTTTACCTAATTGGATTCCTCCAGGTCTATTTTTATATATTTGTACATGAAATAATAAAACATTTTTTGAAGTTCACATTATTTATGAGGCACTTCAACTTTTATAACTTTTTATTTGTTTGAGCATTATCAACTCTGATTTATTGTTAGTAGAGTGCCAAGTGTCTTCTTTCCAAAGAGACCTTAATTGTGCCTGTGGTACACTGTTCTCAGGAGCTATATTTATTTTAATTCAGGTATGTCATTTTCAGCTGTGAGCCCCTGAGTGGGGGTGCAGGTTAACAGGTTAATAAAATATGCAAAGGGTGGCCTGGTCAGGTGTTTTCGGCTTCATTTAGTTCCCATGCAAGAGGGATTATTACCATGATGCACAAATCAATACCATTTCAAATGGCTAAAATAATAAAAGTCCCTTTAGGTAGATATTTAATTGTTCAAGGGATATTATTAACCAAAACACTGATGCTTGTTAATATCTATGGCCCTAATGATGATATCCCAAACTTTTACAGCAACCTCTTTCTAATTCTATCAACCCTTTCTGGATTCTGTGTGATGGGAGACTTTAATTGTATGCTGGAAACAACAAGAGACCATTCACCTGGCCTAGATCAATCACATAAACAGACAAGAAAGACCCTAAATTATTTTATAGGTGACTTGAACCATGTAGAAGTATGGAAACAATTACACCCTAAAGATATCCATTATTCCTTTTTCTCCAGAACACATCAATCTTACTCAAGGATAGATTACTTCCTTATATTAGCAATTCTAATGTCCAATATTGCTGACTGCTTTTATGAAGCTATAGTTGTATCGGATCATGCTCCTATATTATTCACTTACATTGACCCTAGATTATTAGGTAACCCTCCAAAATGGAGATGCCACTTAAAATGCTTTCTAGTAGCAGAAATTACTGCACAAACAGTTTTTTTGGATGGTTTGAACATACCCACTATCTCTGAAGAGACAAAAACATCTCTGGATTTAGATATAACAGAAGAGGACATTTCAGAGTTTATTGATAGTTTAAAGGCAGGTCGGTCACCTGGGCCGAATGACCTTAATGTAGATGTCTACAAATTTTTTTAAGAAAAACTAATCCCTCCACTTTTTAACATGTTTAAAGTATCAATTGCAAATGGTGTACTCCCAGTCTCTCTAAGATGTGCTCTTATTATGTTACTCCCTAAACATAATAAAATAAATAGCAAGTGTGAATCATTTCTACCAATTTCATTGGCGAGGAGGCTGGAGGCACTTCTATCAGAAATAATAGATAGAGTCCAAAACAGATTTATTAAGGGCAGACAGGGTTTCCTTAATGTTAGGACAGTACTTAACATTTTACATCTAAAAAAGGGGGCTTTTGATACAGCCATATTGTCCTTAGATGCTGAAAAGGCCTTTGACAGGGTTTAATGGCCTTATTTATTAGAGGTTCGTAAAAAAAATTGGATTTGGAGAATCTTTTTGTAAATTTTTTATGTAAACGATTAATATCCTTAACACACATCCAACGGCTGAAGTGTTGACTAATAACATCGTTTCCAAGGCTTTTAATATTCAAAGGGACACACGTCAAGGGTGTCCCCTTTCACCACTTCTTTTTGTTTTGGCTACTGAGCCATTTGCCATGGCAGTAAGGTCTAATAATAATATAGAAGGTATCAGATTCGGCACCTTGGACCAACAAATTTCTCTGTATGCAGATGATGTCATATAATACTTGTCAGACTTGATCAAATCTATCCTCTCACTAATACAACTTATTCCTCTTTTTGGTAACTTCTCTGGTGACAAAATAAAGCATTCAAAACCATGTATCCTATTATTGAATAATGATGATAAACAATAACCAGTTGTAACACACTCCAATATTGTAGATTCACTTATTTACTTGGGAATTAAAAAGCTAACATAGATCATATATCTTTGTTAAACTATCAACCCCTTTTAGACCCTAATTCTAAATCTATTGATAGATGGAAAAGTTTGCCCATTTCCCTGATAGGGCATATAAATGTAATAGAAATTAATGTGTTGCCTAAAATATTATATTTATTTCCCAAATCTCTTTTCTTTTCTTTTTAACAACACTTCAAAAGCTTCTCACTGATTTTATCTGGAATAGTTAAGAGTGCTTGTCCATTTGTCTCTATTGTACTTGCCTTACAACAGGGGTGGTCTTCAACTTCCTAATTTACAGTGGTTTTACTGGGCTGCACAGTTACAAACTATTTTGTATTTTTTCACCTCCGAATGTCATCCTTCTTGGATGGAAATCGAATCACTCTGTATAAAGTCAAATCTACGCTTTAATCTATACCTCAATTCGGCAGATACCAAAGCCCTTAAAAAACGCAAAGATATGGTTTCTTTTAACCCTATTTTAATAAATACATTTTATGTCTGGTGTAAAGTACACAAGCATCTAGGTCAGCCGAATACCCTTTCATGCTTTACTCCAATATGGGGAAATGAAAAATTTAAGCCAGCTTGTTCAGATTTAGGATTTAGTTATGGTATGACAAAGGACTGCAAAAAATCCAGGATGTTTACCAGGATAATGATCTAAAGTCTTTTACAGAGATAACACAATTTGGTATTCCTAAAATAAAAAGGGTTACCTAAGAAATGTCCCTTTTTCAGGACACTGTATTTTAAAAACAGTTTTGTAAAAACCCAAATAACTTTACAGATCTTTATTGTAAAGGGTTACACGGTAAAGGGTTAAGTCCTAAGGTGGAGTTTGGAAAGAGGTGGTTCAGATATTTTTTTCAGATGTTTTCTGTAAACCTACCGATGAAACCAGAAATGTTTATTTTGGGAATCACTCCTGAGAATGTTGTCATGGGTAGCAACACTCGTAAAATTATTGACACAAGTATATTGAAGCAAAAGGTCTGATAGCTCTGTTTTGTAAGAAAGTGGAAAGACCATCTGTTGTGCAGTGGATTCATAATATGTCTTTTTGTTAATCAATGGAAAAGATAACATATGTACTGAAAGATAAACAATTTACTTTTGAATGTATCAGGAAACCCTTTGTATCCCTTATTTCCCATTCAGATTTTAGTAAACTAGTGGATGAGTTTGAAAGAGTCAAGGTAGCATGAATCAATAATTGAAAACTATTCCTTTTTCTTGTCATGACTTATTGAATCCTCTGTGTATACAATTTATATTATTTGCTCTCCATACTTTAAGGCTGCAAAATTAACGTTTCTTTAACCACAACAAGAGATGTTAGGTACTATGTTCGTTCGCAGTCCTTTTTTCATATTTGTAAGTGAATGGTTACCGATTGGTGTTTGCACCTCAAAAATCACATATAAACAAGTGAAATTATATTTGTCACTTTACATGTCGGTGAGATGGCCCATTCCTGTTTAAGTGGGTGGTTTTTGACCAGAATAAGCTGCAATATGGATCAGACTTCATGCTGATTATCAAAAGTCTGGCAATGTGAGACTATTTAATTATTATAAAAATTATTATACTTTATTATGCCAATTAAACACATCAAAATGAAATGTTTTGACTAGGGCTGTCGATTTAACGCGTTAATTCAGTGCGATTAATTTTACAAAAAATAATGCATTAAAAAAATTAACGCAATTAATCGAAATGCCACCGGACCATAATAAGGAAGATTCCTGAGAAATGCAAGTTTGTAGTACCACCTGTTTACTCCAGAGGGCAGTAAGTGAAATTTCAGTTGTATGAGCAACGCGCAGTTTATATAGTGAAGAAAACTCTTCAGTAGGCAGAACAACACAAAAATGCGTTACGTTCTTGCGTTCAAAACACTTGATGGAGCGCAAATCTGAACTAAGGGATCTAAACATGTGTTTAAAGATTGAGTATTAAACTATATTTAACTTGACACAGTGACCTAAACATTTTATGTTTATTACACAACGCACCCGAGATGCGACACAAGCATTTAGGTGTAAATTGGCGGGTCCTTAAACAAGCCCTCATAATAAATCTCGAACTGATTGACAGATTCACTTGTGAAATGGATTGCTGTGAACTGTATGCCAATGATTGGATTATGATCAATAATATGGTAGTAAACAGGAATGTAATGCATTGTAATTATCTGAATATTTTTTATTATATATATATATATATATATATATATATATATATATATATATATATACACATATATAATTTTTTAATATTTAAAGATAACTATGTATAATTATATATTGATATAAATATGTTTAATCATTCTATATTCAATTATTGTTATATGATGGGCTTTCTCAGCAAATATTTGTATATGCGATTAATCACGATTAATTAATCGGGACACCATGTAATTAATTTGATTAACAGCCCTAGTTTTGACCCATCCAAATGAGTTGTTGCAATAACAATTTTCCCCAAAATATTTGTATCAATAGCATTCTATTTCAGTAATTACTATGTATTAGTTAGTGCAGGCAAGTTTTTCTCCTTACACAAGAGTGTGTACTAAAACTCTAAAGTAGGAAAGGCTGTGAGAACGTAAAGAATATATGCTGCATAAGAGAAAACCGTTCATTATCACAAGAAACATGATGAGAGCTAGAGGCAATCATTGTGCGGCAATGAGAAAATAATACGCTCAGAGAAATGTGACCCGTCACGGAAACCAGTGACACAAGTCGGCAGCACAACTTGTGAGCAAAATGAGAAACAAGTGTTTTTTTCCAAAATTGGTGATTTCCGCTTTTTTGCAGAATCTGTTAGTTGAGATCATGAAGAAGCCTCTCCATGTTTGAGATAACAGTATTGGTATATTTAAAAGCGTACATTTTGAGGTTGAAATCGGCTTGTTTTTCGGAGATTCTAGCATGCAGTAGGGGCGTATCATTGTCTGTGTGTATTTCCGTACTGAATAGCCGCCGGCGCTTTTGCCCCGCCCCCAACAGCGTGGCTACTTATTATGCAGTGCTCTAGCCGGCTCTATCTGATATCAAAATTCAATGAAGATGGACGCCGCAAAGAATGTCGCAGACGAGCTGAACCGTGGTCGTTACAACGAAAATGTTTTGAAGTACTTCTTCGACAAGCCGGATGCTTATGAACAAGCGTTCACTGATTCTGAAAGACGATCTGAGCGACGATGAAAGTGGAATGTCACTTTATCAACCAACCACCTGAATTTAGTTTTACATTCTTGTATGAAAAGCACTCAGTGTACATAAGAGTTGCCTATACAGTTTTATCGGTAGATGCTAAGAGACATTTATTTATTACCTGTTTGCAAACTTTTTTTTTCTTTGATGGCACATTTTCCTGACCTTTTTGCTCCCCTGTGCTTTACAGGGGAGCTTTACAGGGGTATGGCTTATCTAAATGAGATGTAAATGAGCCCTATTGTCACTCCCAGCAGCAGAGAGAGGTGAGAACTGCACAATCTTTTGAGGCCGTTTTCTACCCTTTTAGCTTTTTTGAGTGCCCACCTTCAAATGGCCACAACTTCTCCAAATATTGTCAGATTTCCATGTGTTACAAATCGTTGGAAAGCTTGGAGACTACACTTTCAGAATATGTGAATAACTCAAAATGCCCCAAAACCGACTTGTGTCCCTACTTTCTGTGATCGGTCACAAATGTGAAACCTTATCACACCAGTATTCATAGAGAGAATGTCACACACACACAAACAAACACACACACACACACACACACACACACACACACACACACACACACAAAGAAGGTCTCTGTGACAGGATTGAAAGTCATTTCCCCCTGTCTTACATCTGACAAGAGATATTAACTTTTTTCCTCTTATCTGCTCATCTGTAATGTAAATTCCGGCTGATAAATAATGAATAACTGTCTGCATGACTGTGTGACTGTCACAGATTAAAGCTTATTAAGAGACTTCTATAGCTGTCACCTCCTGCTCTGCATCCCTTGTGATCTAAACTACAAACCTGCCATGCTGACAGATAGAAAAAGACAAAATACACCCTTAACTAGATACAGTAACAAACATTGTTTTCCAGGGTTTGTTTGTATTTTTTGTAGTTATGTCTGGCCCCCCTGTTAAAGTTTTGTTTATTACCTTTCACTATATCTTTACAGTCAGTTGCAGATCAGTGTTGTTTCTGGGCCTGCTGATTTAATCTACTGTTTTTAGATTAGATGCGCATTGCAAAAAATTATTGTCTTAGTATTTTTGTTTTGGTGTCCAGTAAAATAGGTAAACATTCAGTAGTTCTCTAGCAAGTGTTAGCATTGCTCTTCTTCGTGTACTTTAAGTGCTGATGTGACCGTGGTGATAGATGCTGTACTGCCATCTATCGACATGGATCAGCATGATCGACTCTGCTGCCCCTGCCAGTTTTGGAATATTATTTGCATCTGGAGAATGTCAGACTTTGAGGTAGGGTGACCAGACGTCCCGAAAAATTCGGGACAATCCCGAAATCCAAGCAGTTGTCCCGAATCCCGAATCCTGCCCTAATTGTCCCGAAAATTAGAACAAAGTCTCAAGAGCAGACTCTCGAGTAGTTATAGTGGGATAGAATATTAAAAATTGCTCATTGCCGTCCTGCAGCCAGCTCCTGTCGGCTGCTCATTGCAACCATAGGCAGTAAAAGAACGTAGAGAGGTGCAGTAGGCTACGTAGAATACGTAGGCGGCAAGGCACGAATTTCATGCTCAAAAAAGTCACAAGGAGTGATTTGATTGGATGTTGCTGATGTTAAAGCGCAGTGTTTGTTTTATTTGTTTCATGATGACACTTGAGTTCAATGGGTTTTTTTATTTGTATTTCCGTGTTTACATGACAGACAGTCATTTCATTCAGAAGTCCTCAATAAATAATTTTGCCCAGATTTTTGAAATTCATTAACCCAGTCAATTTACACCTGCGTCAGACATGCTTGTGTCATGCTCGGGTGCTTGGCGTCATAAACATAAACTTTTTAGGTCACTGTGTCAAGTTAAATATAGTTTAATACTTAGAAAACGTATTGAGATCCCTTATTTTGAATTTACGTTCCATCAAGTGTTTTGAACGCAAGAACGTTATGTGTTTTCTTCACTGTATAAACTGTGCGTTGCAACACAGCTGAAATTTAAATTACTGCCCTCTGGAGTAAACAGGTGTTACTACAAGCTTGCATTTCTCAGGAATCTTCCTTATTACAGTCCGGGGGCATTTCGATTAATTGCGTACATTTTTTGAATGCGTTATTGAATTAACGCGTTAAATCGACAGCCCTAATATATATACAGTGAGGAAAATAAGTATTTGAACACCCTGCTATTTTGCAAGTTCTCCCACTTGGAAATCATGGAGGGGTCTGAAATTGTCATCGTAGGTGCATGTCCACTGTGAGAGACATAATCTAAAAAACAAAAATCCAGAAATCACAATATATGATTTTTTAACTATTTATTTGTATGATACAGCTGCAAATAAGTATTTGAACACCTGTCTATCAGCTAGAATTCTGACCCTCAAAACCTGTTAGTCTGCCTTTAAAATGGCCACCTCCACTCGATTTATTATCCTAAATTAGATGCACCTGTTTGAGGTCGTTAGCTGCATAAAGACACCTGTCCACCCCATACAATCAGTAAGAATCCAACTACTAACATGGCCAAGACCAAAGAGCTGTCCAAAGACACTAGAGACAAAATTGTACACCTCCACAAGGCTGGAAAGGGCTACGGGGAAATTGCCAAGCAGCTTGGTGAAAAAAGGTCCACTGTTGGAGCAATCATTAGAAAATGGAAGAAGCTAAACATGACTGTCAATCTCCCTCGGACTGGGGCTCCATGCAAGATCTCACCTCGTGGGGTCTCAATGATCCTAAGAAAGGTGAGAAATCAGCCCAGAACTACACGGGAGGAGCTGGTCAATGACCTGAAAAGAGCTGGGACCACCGTTTCCAAGGTTACTGTTGGTAATACACTAAGACGTCATGGTTTGAAATCATGCATGGCACGGAAGGTTCCCCTGCTTAAACCAGCACATGTCAAGGCCCGTCTTAAGTTTGCCAATGACCATTTGGATGATCCAGAGGAGTCATGGGAGAAAGTCATGTGGTCAGATGAGACCAAAATAGAACTTTTTGGTCATAATTCCACTAACCGTGTTTGGAGGAAGAAGAATGATGAGTACCATCCCAAGAACACCATCCCTACTGTGAAGCATGGGGGTGGTAGCATCATGCTTTGGGGGTGTTTTTCTGCACATGGGACAGGGCGACTGCACTGTATTAAGGAGAGGATGACCGGGGCCATGTATTGCGAGATTTTGGGAAACAACCTCCTTCCCTCAGTTAGAGCATTGAAGATGGGTCGAGGCTGGGTCTTCCAACATGACAATGACCCGAAGCACACAGCCAGGATAACCAAGGAGTGGCTCTGTAAGAAGCATATCAAGGTTCTGGCGTGGCCTAGCCAGTTTCCAGACCTAAACCCAATAGAGAATCTTTGGAGGGAGCTCAAACTCCGTGTTTCTCAGCGACAGCCCAGAAACCTGACTGATCTAGAGAAGATCTGTGTGGAGGAGTGGGCCAAAATCCCTCCTGCAGTGTGTGCAAACCTGGTGAAAAACTACAGGAAACGTTTGACCTCTGTAATTGCAAACAAAGGCTACTGTACCAAATATTAACATTGATTTTCTCAGGTGTTCAAATACTTATTTGCAGCTGTATCATACAAATAAATAGTTAAAAAATCATACATTGTGATTTCTGGATTTTGTTTTTTAGATTATGTCTCTCACAGTGGACATGCACCTACGATGACAATTTCAGACCCCTCCATGATTTCTAAGTGGGAGAACTTGCAAAATAGCAGGGTGTTCAAATACTTATTTTCCTCACTGTATATATATATATATATGCAGTACTGTGCAAAAAACACATTTGTGTTAAGATGGTAATTTATATCTGCTACTTTACTGTCAATAGGAAATATACATTTTTATACTCCCAAACATTCCTTTTGCAAATAAAATAGAATAGAAGAACAGGGAGCCTTGCAACAGATGGCATGGCCCTCACAGAGCCCCCCCCACTGAACATCAGGTCAGACTGGGATTACACGAAGAGACAGAAGTAGTTGAGAGAGCCTAAATAAATAAAAGAACTGTGACAAATTCTCTAAGAAGCTGGGAACATCCTATCTGCCATCAACCAAGAAAAACTGTGTCCAGGTGTAAGTAGGAAAATTGGTGCCGTTTTGAAGGCAAACGTATTCACACCCAATATTGATTTAGATCTTTTTTTGTTTACTGGACTTTGTATGATGTTAATTGATTAATTAAAACTATTTATTAAACTATTTATATCATTACTTTATTATGTCATTACTACATAACGTTTTTCACAAGTGCCTAAAACTTTTGCACAGTAATGTGTATATATATATATATATATATATATATATATATATATATATATATATACACAGTATTCTGTATAAGGCAATCGTATACAGTATATACAGTGGCCTCAAAACGTATTTAGAGGAGTGTGTTGAATTTGAAACAAAATTGGTCAAAGTTTCCTTCAGGTTTCAGCCACCAAGTTTTTAGGTTATCCACACTAGAACATGCTTTTTTCTTCCACATTGCATCCCATAGGTGTGGGCTCTGGGAGGGCCATTCTAGGACTGTCATTTTTTTTTTGCAAAGTATTCTTTCAATAGGCGGCTGGTATGCTTTGGGTCGTTATCCTTTTGAAAGAGCCACTTCTGTGTCTTAAATTCTTCACTGATTTCTGCAAGTTTGCATCCAGAATGTCTTAGTACACTTCAGGGTTCATGATTCCTTCAGTGACCCCACTGTAGGAATTCTTCCCCTGCCTTACTCCACACAAAATACTCGGCCATCAGATCCATGCAGGTTCAATTTGGACTCGTCTGATAATAAGACTTTCTGTGCATGTTATTTTGCCAATTTTATCCTGGCTTTCATATTCTTTAAGCTAATGAATGGTTTCCGCCACATTACTCTCCCTATGTACCCATACTCTTTGATCCTGTTTCGATTTTATTCACAATTATACTGTCCTGCTGGTTACATTTCTGTGTCTGCCTGTGCATGTTCTGTTCACATTAACAAGTCCTTCATCTTTTAACTTTTTGCAATATACCCAATTGTGGAGGATAGAAGATTTATTTTTGCTTATCTGGCAAGAGAACCTATGAAAACAATGTTGTTGATGTTCTAGTGTGAATGAACTGAAAGCTTTGGTGGCTTGAACCTGGAAGAAACTTTCACTACAGCTTTTACAGAAACTTGCTGATTCTATGCCCAGACATTGTCAAGAAGATCTGCAAATGAAAGGGTTGCAATCTAATACTAAAATACGTGAACTTGTTATCTATAATGAAGCCATTATCAAGTGTCCAAATAATTTTTTGTCTTAATTTTAAACCATATATCTGTTGTCTTATCATTTAAAAAAAATGTGTTAAATGTTTTGCTTGAAAAGTGTGCCTATGTTATCTTCCTTTACAATAAATGCTAATTGGTTTGATGTTTTGTTCTCAAATGCAAAGGAATACATTTTTAAATTCAGCTTAAGCGTCCAAATACATTTTAGGGCCATTGTATATTGTGACACAAATAAGACAAATTCTGTATGTTTGTGTCCCCAAAACAGTAGGAATTATATAGGGATGTGCCCGAAGCCAAAACCTTATTTGAAAAGGCACGAATAATGACTTCAAAACGAATAAGGAATTAATCCGAATAATACAAAAAATATTTGGAAGACTGATCATCCAGCGAGCTCTGGTGATTTAGCATCCAAGTGATATTTTAAATAAACATAACCAAAATTACAAAGTGATGATGAGTCTGTGAAGCCAGTATTACTACAGTGTAAACCGTATGAATGCAAATGCACACGGTGTGACTTCAAGTTCATCGGATGGTCTTAGTCTCGACTCTTGTCATGAGTAACATTAATCCAAATACAGAGACAGATACAAATAATTTTGTCATAGTAACAGATAAAAATACAGATAATGGCTTTAATGCACACCCCTAGAATTAAGACACACTTGAGTTCAAGTCCACAGTTTTCAATTTTATTTAGGCAATTTGCAGTGGACAAACACAACCAAAAAAGAAAAAGCTTCAACAAAGGTCCTAGGAGGTCGGAACAACAACAAAAATCTCAAAGTCCAAACAAAACTTGGGGGAATTTGGGCAGGATTGCAGTACTTACAGCTGGTTTTCCCTTACTCCTGAAGTTAATGATAAATTCTCTACAGGTGTGTACTCTTCTGGAGGCCTGGAAATTGGCGCTATCTGGTGGCTGCATAAGACCCATCCACCATTAGGTCCCTCCAACTGTCACAATATATAAACACAATATGTGTAGAATTATTGTTAATATTATTATTAATATTTAATTTAAACTCATTCTTCAATTCAACAGAGTTTTAAAACATACCTTTACTCTTATTTAATGAAAAGTCTGTGTGTGTGACAAGTTTGTTTCTTTGCATCACAATAGCATTTAGATACATATAGCTCCATATTGCCACCTTGTGGTCAATCAGATTTAATCCTCAGTTTAGAGAGCGAGTGTCTTTTTTATTCATAATGAATTAAAGGAACTGTGAGCCTGAAGTAACGTCATACACAGCGGTGGCGTTTCACAAAAACTTAGGGGTATGGCAAAAAAATTAAAAAAAGAAACTTGGATAACCAACCCAAAAATCTTCAATGAGCTTTTTAAGAGTCGCTGTCCCTGTGTGAATGTTGAAATGTGACTGTGTTGTCTCTCGTCATTGTAATTTTTTTTTATAGCTTGACGCATAACTTTATAATTTATACATATAATTTACCAAGCTGCGAAAGTTATTCTCTTCAACAAAGTAACTAAATGTATTTTTGTTATTATTACTGTCGATCAGCACAGTACGATCTTATTTGAACACAATCAATGCTTTGTTCATTAAGTTTTCAGTGTTTCATTTACACAAATATGTTTACTGTGTTATCAGTGGGACTATTGCAAGTGCACAATATCAATTCCCTCTAAATTTAGTTTGGTCCTGCACACAAATATGTGTCAGTAATTAATTGATTTATGCTATTTAATTATTTGATCAAACATTATTTTTCATTGATCTAATTTTGCCTTCATTTTAAAATATATTGTTATAAGTTAGATATAAGATATGCCTATTTAGGTTAATTATATAAGTAGGCCTTTATAATTGGCCTATATTCTATTAAAATGTAAATCAAATAAAAAAAAAAATTTATTATAGTCATATTGTATACATATGCATAAAGTGCATAAAAGTAGGACAATAACTGCATTAAATTGTATGAGGTGTAGTTTTGTGATTGTCTTGTAGGTATCTGCATAAGTCAGGTATGTCCTTACTCCAGAACACTAAATCTACAACCATTTTCAAGTACTTAAATTAAGATCCCTTTTGGAAACAGATGATTCATACGGTCATTTCTATGATATAATTGGGCTTATAATGCTCTGGGGAAATGAGGCCGGCACAGACTGAAGTGACGAGCAAACTGCATATTATTAAGGCATATTTATTGCCGGTTTTATCTGCATGCTAGGGTATGGCAACTGCCATACGCAAATGCCTCCCCTGGTCACATGCATGTTTAATCAAAGCAGTTTTAAAATTGATTATTTTGATTTGATTTTAAAGATTAATATGAAGAAAAAAACTGAAATATTAGGAAAAAAGATTGTTCTCTTTTTATGCGTTTCTTTCTTCTGCTGTAGCTTCTGTAGGCCTTCTAGCTACTTTTGGAACTTGGCAGTGTGATGCTGCAGATATTGTCTGGCATGTTTGAAGTGATAAATACGGTTCAGTACACTGTTCTGTTATGGTCAATAGTTAAAATTGCAGTCATATCCAAAGTGATTACTTGAAGTCACAACTGAATTTTAAAAAAAAAATTAAATTCAGAGGGCCATGGTAGCTCTGCGAGGAAAGACGCTGACTACCACCCCTGTAGTCACAAGCTCGAATCCAGGGTGTGCTGAGTGACTTCAGCCAGGTCTCCTAAGCAAATAAATTGTCCCAGTTGCTAGGGAGGGTAGAGTCACATGGGGTAACCTCCTCGTGGTCGCTATAATGTGCGAGTTGTGCGTGGATGCCACAGAGAATAGCGTGAAGCCTCGACATGCGTTAACACACTCAACAAGCCACGAGATAAGATACGCAGAGGCAACTGAGATTCGTCCTCCACCACCCGGATTGAGGCAAGTCACCAAGCCACCACGAGGATTTAGAGTGCATTGGGAATAAAAAAAGAGAGAGACCCTAATTTTGAAAAGAGCCTAACTTTAACCTGTTAACCTGCACCCCCACTCAGGGGCTCACAGCTGAAAATGACATACCTGAATTAAAATAAATATAGCTCCTGAGAACAGTGTACCACAGGCACAATTAAGGTCTCTTTGGAAAGAAGACACTTGGCACTCTACTAACAATAAATCAGAGTTGATAATGCTCAAACAAATAAAAAGTTATAAAAGTTGAAGTGCCTCATAAATAATGTGAACTTCAAAAAATGTTTTATTATTTCATGTACAAATATATAAAAATAGACCTGGAGGAATCCAATTAGGTAAATAATTGAAAGCCACAAGTCTCATCAGTTTATATTTCAAATTTGAGGAAGATATAATGAAAAATGGGGTTCCTGCAAGCTTTTTCCAAGACTATGTCAGTTCCCTTTCTCCCTCCCTCTGCCTGAGGCACATCCCCAGAAATGACATCCCCAAACTAAAATAATTGTAGTTACTGAACAATTTGCTCTACATGCACAATTTAGACATATTTAAAAAGAAGACACTTTGGAGTTTATTACCCAAATGTAAAAGTTGAAAAAACTTACACAGACAAAAATTTATAGAATTTAAAGTGTCTTGAAGATAATTTGTACTGCAAGTAACATTTCATTATTTTATGAAAAAATAAATGAAAACAAACCTGGAGGAATCCAGTTAGGCAATTGATTGAAAGCCACAAGTCTCATCAGTTTATATTTCACATTTGAGGAAGATATTATGAAAAATGAGATTTCTGCAATATTTTTTCCAAGACTATGTCCAGGTACCAAGAAGCCTCCTTGGATACCTCAAAAAGCAACCTAATGAAAATATGTTATGAAGGGTACTGCAAGCTATTTTAGTCATCATATACACTGTTCCATGCTTTTTCAATTATAAAATAATCCACACAACCATAAGACTTTATATAAGTGATTTATTTGCACAACAGAACAATAAAAATATAAGTAAAATATTATGAAATATTTAAAAAATAAATGTATAAAAAATAACTGAATTTCTTTGCAACAGAAAAGGCAAAGAAAAAAATTCAAAAATGCTGTTGTCTCTGGCAAAATGCTAAGTCCTGTTTAGTCAGTGCTGGTCATGCCAAACGTCCTCGTCAGTTGAACAGTTCCACTTTTCTTTAGGGGTGCTTGGGGACACAGCGGGTATGGACTTGGTTTTTCTGCTGCTCTTTTGCCTCTCCCTTTTACTGGTCGATTCAGGTCTAAAACAGCAAGTGCAGATCTTGAAGAATTTGAGAGCTTGCATCTCTTTTCTACTGGTTGGCTGGTGCTTGGATGCCACTCTTCATCTGAAGATTCAACTTGATGGCTGTTGCATGGGAAAGAATGGAAAGATAATTAGCACCGCATGTCAAGTAAATAATTCTGTATAGTTTTTATGTGGCTGGCCATTCAATCAACAATCAAACTGATGGGCATGTTGCAGCATTCATAAATCAACAATCAAACTGATGGGCAGTCGTTTAGACAGCATTCATACTAAGTCGAACAGCATGGTGATGGCCAGTGATACAGACAGCATTCATATGGATGGTCAGACATAGAACCAACAATCACACTGATGGCCAGCCATCAGACAGGCCATTTGTTTTATAAGGTAAATGCATTGTGGTCTGAAAAGATGATGCTACTTTATTTCTATTTATTTCTATTTGTATATATTGGACAATTGTAAAGTTGTTTAGTTATTTCTGTAATTTTTCCTAGCACAAACACACTATATATATATATATATATCAAATGGGAAAACAAACACACACACACACTCTCTCTCTCTCTCTCTCTCTCTCTCTCTCACACACACACACACACACACACACACACACACACACACACACACACACACACACACACACACACACGTATAATGTGTGCATGTTACATAACAACTCACCGATGTAAAATTGGACCATCTTTTCCGTCCTCAAGCATATCACCCTCGGCTGTCTTCACTCTCCTCAATTTCGTCATCGCTGCTTCGAGTGATCGCAAATAAAACATCTTCAGCAGAAAAAAACTTCTTTTGATGATCCATTTGATGAGATAATCCGTCCAGTAAGTAAGACGCGAAAACAGATGTTTTCCGTCTTTTTACTATGGCTCGTTTGTTGTCAAATGGCGGGGTGTGGTCACAGCCTAATTCGCAGGTTAGAGTGGCTGATTCAAATAAATAAAAAAACATCTTGTTAGCGAGGAATTTAAACTTCCGGGTATCGTTGGAATCGTGCACTGCTTGGCTCCATTTTCTATCAGTCATATCATTTCAATTCTTTCATTGGCTTTCGTTGTAAAGACAAAACAATAGGATCAGCATATCATGGCGTCAAAAAACTGACCGCAGTGTTTGGATATTTTGACCTATATATTGCCTATCTTTGTATTTGTGTGTGTGTGTGCGGTCTTAATTTGTTCATTACACTCTAAGCAACACACCCATATAACGTTCGGCTACGGGAGTCTGTTTTTATGCATAATTTTATTGCATAACCGACAAGTATGATACTTCACCCTGAAGAAACTTCGATGTAAACAAAGGAACAACCATCGATGTTACAACGTTATTGTTTCTTTGGACTAAAAATGCTCTATGGGATGTTATTCAGTGGACCCTCACCTTTCCATTCAATCTGGAACTTTTAGCAGTGGATGCGTGTGTGGCTCGTTATTACGACACTACAGGTATGTACTCCGTTTTTTATTACGTGTGTTTTGATCTGTATTGCTTATATAAATGCAAGAAATACATTCGTTATAAGCTTTTCATCGAAAAACAGAGCTCTATCATCGATGCTTGAGGCTTACACCTTTAAAATGATATATAGTTTGCCAAGATTAATGATGTTCTTTCACGTTAAATCTATTCATAAACATGAAACTAGTGGGGGGAAAAAACTCTTCAGTGCGCTGGCGCACTGGCAAAGGTTAACAGGTTAACTGTAAATGTGTTTAAGGTGGATTTTTGGCTTCGATAAGAAAATTTTGTTGTGTGCTATGAACAGGAGTCAACATCTACATGAGCTTATATGTATACTGTACATACCCCTAAATAGAATGGAGGTTATTTATTTTTGCTCTGTATCAGCAGAACATGCCAGCGTTCAACAGCCTGGATCTACATCTCTGACCCAGAAAAGATTTCCCCTCCGTCAGCCAGCCTAATAATGATGATGTGAAAGGGATTAATTAATAACTGAAGGATGCTTTGTGTTTGCATACTGGTTTTTAGGACCCTTGGCAGTGTGCATGGAAAATCATAACCTCGGTGTAACACTGTAAAGCAATTTTTGCCAAGCCAAACACAAGTTCAATCATGTCTGTGTTCACGAGATGAACTCGCTCAAGTTAGTTATTTTAAGGGGAGTAGATTGCCCAGTTCTGCGTCATGGTCCCTTTTAAGGGCTCTGACTGAATAAAAATACAGTTTGTAAATAGACATCAAGCAGAGTTTCATTTAGAATGTGTAACAGTACCACTACTTCATCCTGACCTCTTTTGAACCTGCTGTAGTATGATGCAATGGAAATGTCAGTGGCGAACAAAATCAAAACACCATTGTAAGATTATGACGAGAACTCCTCCTTGATCTTTGTAGTGAATCATTTGTCACTGAGCTAAATGAACTGACTTTCTATCCCATAAAGCCAAGAGCCACATCCAGCCCTTCAGCTTTTTTTTGTTGTCCCCCACAACATGCCTATTAATGAATGTGTAATGCAATAACGTCTAATACAGTCTCATTCTAACCGCCAACGTAAAAGTTAACTATCGCAAGAGCTCAACAGTCAAACCAGCATATTTTACACATTAATTGATAGCAACAAAGACAAGGAAAGTGGGTGTGGCGTCAGGTTTTAGCAGTGGAAAGATGCTCAATCTTTTAAAGGGATAGTTCACCCAAAAATCTAAATTCTCTCATCATTGACTCACCCCCATGCCATCTCAGATGTGAATGACTTTCTTTATTCTCCAGAACACAAACAAAGGTTTTTAGAAGAATATCTCAACGTTTTAGGTACTTACAATGCTAGTGAATGGTGATCAGAGATTTCTAGCAAGGAAACATAAAAGTAATCTATATGACTCCAGTGGTTAAATCTATACCTTCAGAAGCGATATGATAGGCGTGGGGGAGAAACAACAATATTTAAGTCCCTTTTTACTCTAAATCTCCACTTTCACTTTCAACATCATGAAAATAATTTCACATACTTTATAAAGTTCCTTGTTTCTAGTTATTTTTCAGCCACCCCTTACCACTAGAAGGCATACACTTGTTTAAATCTATACTGGTATTCACAGAGAATAAATAACTGCGACTTTGCATCTGTTGCTGTTTGAATGTGACACTTTTGGCTTCTAAGGTTAATTATCGCTGTTTAACGGTGTAAAAGCTTTATGACTGAAAATGCCCTTGGTGGCTATAGTGGATGGGAGTTTTGTTAGTGATTAGAGTCAACAAAAACGTTCTTAAGAAGAAAAAAAGAAAGTTCTTAGGATAAATTATAAGAAGTTTGTAAGAATGTGCTAGTGAAATTCTTGAAAAATTTATAAATAATGTTCTAATATTTTCTTAAGAACATCTTATTTGTTTTTTTTTCCTTAAGAGTAAAATGACAGGCTTTGACATTGTCTGATGATAGCCTGCTTATGAGGTTACCTTGTCCAGTACAACAAATTCAATACATCAACACTGGTAAATCTTAATGATAGAATAATCTATATATTAATCATTTTTATCTATTAACTATTATCTATTAACCAGTGTACCTTGCAATTATTATTTTTTTTTTTTTGTAAAGTGCATGATATTTGTTAATTTAATGACATTCACCGTCATAGGAGAATTTAGTTGCTGGTAACCGTTTGACAACTTTTAATTTGACATGGAGGGAAAGAAATAGAAAAAAAAAACCTTCAGGTTTTCATCGAGTAAATTACTGCAAGGAAAAAAGTTCTCTTGGGAAGCTTGATACCTATATCACATCAGAAAGTAAGAGGCAGGCATGGGAAAGGGAGGCGGAGGACAGTCTCATCTTTCTAATAATATAATTATTATGTTTCTTATCAGCCCATTGCAACTTCTGACAGGATAGTATGTGTTACATTTGAAACAACCCAGTAAATTAATTAAACATCTTACCTTTTGGGATTCAAGACAACTGTAAGGTTATCCTAACTTATTTACAACAATTTTAAGAAATCTTCCATTCCATTCAGTCTTCACTTATTATTCTGCTTATGAAATGCAGGTATGAAGCAGAGAATGCCTTTTTCTCAAACATAAACCTGTCTGACTTCAACATCATTGACACTCTTGGAGTTGGAGGATTTGGACGTGTTGAACTGGTAAATGCAAATATTTATAAAATGTATAATATTACATCAGTAATATAATATAATTGATAAACAAGTGCATTTATGTTATTTAACAAAGTATCATGTCAGCATAGATTAAGTCAGCAAGTATTTATTTATTTGATCCCATTGTGTTTACAATAAAAAAGATATTATAGTCATACACATGCAGGAATTGTTACCTAACAAGCAGGCCCACACAGATCTCTGCAGAAAAGTTTTTGTTTTTGTTAAATATTCTGGTTAATTTGATTGTGCTTTCATCTTCCAAAAAGAGTGTAATACTCTCAGACCTGTTTAAAAAGTTTATATAAATCCATTCCACAAAAGCACAAAAGTTGAAAAAGGTGTGCTGATTCCATGTGGGCTTGCTTATTACTTTTTTATTATTATTATTTTGCAAAACTAATGACTTACATGATATATCCTTCTCTTCTTTTGTTCTCAGGTGCAGCTTAAGAGTGATGAGGTGAAGACATTTGCGATGAAGATCCTGAAGAAGTGTCACATTGTGGACACGAGACAGCAGGAGCACATTCGCTCCGAGAAACTCATCATGCAGGAGGCACACTCGGATTTTATTGTCAGGTACTTCCAGCATCGGACATCATTACATTAAACTTCATGGTTTTTGCAGTGACATCAGATATGTGACAATACAGTACTTTACTTTTGCCCTTGAATGTTTAAAATGCCATTTCATTTACTAACTATAGCTGCTGTTGCAGCAAGAATAGACACCAACAAGTCTTGATTGAACACTAGTATCTGATCGAAGTATTTATCCACTGAACTACTGTATGCTGTCCCTAGCAGACAAAATACATGCAAGTCATATGCAAGTTCATTTAAGCATTGATTAAGAATTGATTGAAGAGAACTTATGTCACAAAAAGCCATTCAGTGTGCTATTAAAATTGTTGTTTATATTATTTCAGACATTTAGTAAAGTTATTAATATAGTGCTGACATTCAAACGCTCCAATATATCAGGGTTCAAAATGTCTTGCGTTTCTGACTGTATGCTTTTTGTTCTTTAATAGACTCTACAGGACATTTAAGGATAGTAAATACCTCTACATGCTGATGGAAGCATGTCTGGGTGGAGAATTGTGGACAATTCTCAGAGATAGGTGAGAGCTGCCTTCATTCACTCATTATCAATATGTTTTCTCTTTTGGTTACAACCACAGGTTGCATACATGGAGTGGTGGTGGCGTAGTGGGCTAAAGCACAAAACTGTTAATCAGAAGGTTACTGGTTCGATCCCCACGGCCACCACCATTGTGTCCTTGAGCAAGGCACTTAACTCCAGGTTGCTCTGGATGGATTGTCCCTGTAATAAGTGCACTTTAAGTCACTTTGGATAAAAGTGCCTACCAAACGTAAATGAACATTTGTTAAAATTAGTAAATCCATCCATCCATCGTCAACCGCGTATCCTGTGTACAGGGTCGCGGGGGGCTGGAGCCTATCCCAGCTAACATTGGGCGAAAGGCGGGGACACCCTGGACAGGTCGCCAGTCCATCGCAGTAAAATTAGTAAATGCATTAGAGTATTATGAACTAACAATGAACAATAAATGTTTTGGTTTATAAAAATACAGGTGTTTATTGTGAGTTCATAATGCATTAAAATTATGTTAAAATTAACTATTAACCATATGCTATAAAAGTATTGTTCAATATTAGTTTGTGTAGGAGCCAAATGTAATGATTGTTCAAACCACTAGATGGCAGTGTGTAAAAGTGTTGTGGGTGTGGTCACCTGAAATTTAGAATAGAATCCTTTATTTTGGTCACACATTATTCACACAGTTCTTTGCATATATACAGTGAAATGTATTAGTTTTCACATATCCCAGCTAAGCTGGGGTCAGAGTGCAGGGTCAGCCATGATACAGCGCCCTGGAGCAGATAGGGTTAAGGGCCTTGCTCAAGGGCCCAACAGTGGCATCTTGGTGGTGCTGGGGCTTGAACCCCCGACCTTCTGGTCAATAACCCTGAGCCTCAACCACTGAGCCACCACTGCCCCATACATGGTATTTAAACTTCTGGTGGGTTGTATCAGGGGGGACAGGTGGCAGGAACATATGGTTATATATATATATATATATATATATTTCATTAAATGGACAACAAAGCATTTGAAATGGGTATCGATGTGTGGACATTGTTTATTTCATACTATGCGTAAAGAACATCTTACCACCTGGTCCTGGCTTAAAGGACGGCCACTATAGTTCGTGTTAACTAATGTAGTGAACTAATGTTAAAGGGTTCGTTCACCCCAAAATGAAAATTCTCTCAATTTGCCATCCCAGAAAAACATACATTTTTAGAATAGTTCAGCTCTGTAGGTATTTTACGCTCCAAAATGCACATTGTCATCATAAAAGTTATCCATACAACTCCAGTGGATAAATCCATATCTACAGAAGTGATATGATAGGTGTAGGTGAGAAGCAGCCCAATATGTAAGTAATTTTTCTGCACAAAATTCTTCTAAAAATTTTAATTTGAGTTCGGCAGATGAAAGAAAGTCATGCAAATCTGAGATGGCATAAGAGTACATGTTGAGATCATTTTAATTTTTGGGTGAAATATTCCTTTAATGAATACAACCTTATTGTAAAGTATTACCTGTTTTGTTTTTTCTAATCACAGGGGCAACTTTGATGATTCAACTACGCGGTTTTACACGGCATGTGTGGTGGAAGCATTTGCTTACCTGCATTCTAAAGGCATCATATACAGAGACCTCAAACCAGAAAACTTGATACTGGACCACAGAGGCTATGCCAAACTGGTGAGAATAGAAAGAGATGTCTATGTCCTAAAGTCACCCATGTTGATACCCAGTATTCACCCTTCAATAGTTTCAGGGGGAGCACAGCAGAAAGTAGTCTCCATAAAGTATTTGGATATTGGAGATAGTGTATTAATGAATTAAGTTAATTTAATTAGATTACAAACTATCAAACCAAGTGGCATTTACTAAGAGAGATGCTCACTTTCCAATCAAAACAATAAAACCAATAATATTACAGTTCAAAATGAAGACAAATAATTCGGACAGTTTGTGGTTACTTAGTGGAACATGTCCATAGTTGATTTGATGAACTACACCTGTGTTTATTCTGAGAGGACACCGGGGCTACAGACTTGAGGGGAACTGATTTCAGACATCCACTAAATATCTCTTTTCAAAAACGATTAGAAAATTGGTTAGTTCTGAGAAAAGTTCTAGCTTTTAAAAAGATAATTTGTTATTACATACATCAAGTTTTTTTCTTCATTTTCTTTTTCTTCTTTTAAACTATCATCACACATAGAAACTCAAAGTGGACCAAAAAGAGTTCAGAGTCCACTTTAAAGGCCAGGAACAATGTGATTGCAAAAAGAAGTGTATTTGTGTTCAATGTTTGGTTTACTTAAAAAGACCTGAGTTTATGGTAACACTTTAGTTTAGGGATCAGAAATTAGACAGTAATTAATTACTAATAATTGGACTTGTAAGGATTAGTTTAGGCATTTGTTAATTGATTTCTTACCCTTGCCTAATAGCCTCTTTACAACAGTTTTTTACTAACAATGAACTTATTAGGTAAAAACACAAGATACCAATAGCTAGTAAGGTTTAAAATACAACCTTTATAGGTTCTAATTACACTGTGAATGTGCAATTTATATGTATAAAATAAATATAGAAAGAGAATGTTGCTTAGTGTAAATAGCAACAAAAAGCATCTTCTTTGCACTAAGGGCAAAAAGTGTTAGATGCTATTTTATCCCTAATTAAATACTACCATACAGTATAGGGGGATCACTGCAGCATGTTTACTGTGTTTATTTAGAGTCCCACAAACACCCTACACCAACACCAACCCCTATGCCTAAACCTAACATTCCCTGCTTTTGAAATACTATTTGCATTATACACATTTACACAGAGTCCTAAGAACCTATAAAGGGTGAATTTTGCATCAGACTAGCTATTGACATCATTTGATTTTTGCTAAAAATTAATTGTTATGACAAAAGCAAATATAAAGGTGTTATAAATTAAGAATAAGAAATCAGCCAATAAAGGATTCATTAAATACGTTATAATGGCAAATAAGTCCATAACTAATCACTTACAAGTGTAATTATTAGTCATGAATTACTGTCTAATTCCTGATCCCTAAACTAATGTGTTACTGAGTTGGTTTCTTTTAAGAGACCCCAATTTTGTTGATGCTGTCCACCACCACTGAAGTCACAAGTTCGAAGCCAGGGCGTGCTGAGTGACTCCAGCCAGGTCTCCTAAGCAACCAAATTGGCCCGGTTGCGAGGGAGGGTAGAGCCACATGGGGTAACCTTCTCATGGTTGCTATAATGTGTGGTTCTCGCTCTCGATGGGACACATGGCGAGTTGTGCGTGGATGCCTCGGAGAATAGCGCGAAGCCTCCACATGTGCTACATCTTGACGGTAACGCGCTCAACAAGCCATGTGATAAGATGCACAGATTGATGTTCTTAGACGTGGAGGCAACTGAGATTCGTCCTCCACCACCCGGATTGAGGCAAGTCACTACGCCACCACAAGGACTTAGAGCGCATTGGGAATTGGGCATTCCAAATTGGGGAGAAAAAAAAAAGAGACCCCAATTTTGAAAAGAGCCTAACTTTCACATTGTGTGTAAATGTGTTTAAGGTGGATTTTGGCTTTGCTAAGAAGATCGGCTTTGGGAAGAAGACATGGACGTTTTGCGGTACTCCAGAGTATGTGGCTCCAGAGATCATTCTGAACAAAGGACATGATATCTCAGCAGATTATTGGTCCCTCGGTATACTCATGTATGAGCTACTGACTGGCAGGTATGTCAGAGGGGTAAATTAAACATTAAATATTAGCAAGTATCACGATTGCAAATTTACACACATTCAAATGTATTTTTTTAAATTTTTTTCAACACTTTTTTCCCCTTATACTTTTCAGTCCTCCTTTTTCAGGCCCTGATCCAATGAAAACATACAACATCATTCTAAGAGGCATTGACATGATAGAATTCCCCAAAAAAATCACCAAAAATGCTGCCAATCTCATCAAAAAGCTATGCAGGTATGTCTGTCAAAACAGATATTCTTTCTCTCTGTTGGTGGCTCTTAACAACACCGATTTATGTCATTATATTTGTTCTCAGAGATGCTCCTTCTGAAAGACTAGGAAACTTGAAAAACGGAGTCAAAGACATCCAAAAGCACAAGTGAGTATGAGATATGCATTAAAACATGGACATGAATAAAGAAAGTCTCAGAATCATCTCATGTAGTGAATGTGTCTACAGATGGTTTGAAGGGTTTAACTGGGACGGATTGAAAAAAGGGACACTGATTCCCCCCATCATCCCCAATGTAAGTACTTATATTTTAGACTCTGATGTTAGGCCAGAAACATACTCTACAAAAGTGCAGACACATTGCAAGCGTGATGTTAAGGATGTAACAAGCTAACATTTTCTGCCCTGTTTTTTCCCATCATGCAGGTAACATCATCTACAGACACCAGTAACTTTGACAGCTTTCCAGAGGACAATGAAGATCCACCACCTGATGATAACTCAGGCTGGGATATAGACTTCTAAAAAGACTTAAACATACGTATGAACACACATGCACCGACACTCAACACTGCTCACATGGGACTTTTGCCTGGGATAGACTTGCTTCTCTTGCGAGTGCGGCACTACTGTATGGACTTGAGGAGAAATTAAGGAAGAAGCTGGAGGGAAAAAAAAGATTTTTGTCCACCATGAAATTAAGTTATTTTGGAGTGACTAAGTTGACTATAGAGACACATAGTCAAAAAAATGTATCTTGTGTGTGTGTGTGTGTGTGTGTGTGTGTGTGTGTGTGTGTGTGTGTGTGTGTGTGTGCGTGTGCGTGTGTGTGTGTGTGTGCCTGTGTGTGTGTGTGCGCTGACCTTTGACCCAGATAACCACCTTTTCTGTACGGTAATTCATGAGTCAGTCCATTTAGGGAAAATATTGTGACCTCAGTGCTTTGTTCTATTCCCTGATCTGCTGCAAACTCCTTATTCACCAATCGCTGTGCAGACTACTCTTGCAAAGATTATCTATTTAAAAACAACACTATGTGAAAGCTACATATCGAGGGAGTCCAGACAGACCTGAATGTTACTCTTAAAGTAATACTCATTCATTATAGCACATGTACATAGTAGCATAGTATCACTACCCAAAAAATACACACGTATGCTGACATTCATGTCATGTATCAGTTAATCTTCACATGTATCATAATCTGTCAATCATAAAACCCTCATGGCTCAGTTTCACCCAAAAGCCTGGTGCACTCTGAAGAATGAGCAGAAAATAAAACTAAAAACACACTGAGTGAATCGGAGATCATTTCATTGTATGAACATAACATACCAACAGGCTTGTGCACCAGGCTTAAAATCATCTCTGCAAGCATATACAGACATCTTTAGACACATTATCTCACCTCTTTTTGCCATTAATTTATTGTCCAGTATGATGGCCATTACGATTTATGATATTTCTTGCGCTGGTTTTCTCAAACTGTAATCTCAAATTCATAGCTCCGTTGATAGTGTACTGTATTTATTGTCCCATATGCATTTACAATCAGGAGGAGGTGACTGTTTTAACCACTGTGAATGGCCAGATTTTAAAAGGAAACGCGCGGAGTCAAAACAAGAACAGAACTGGGATTGGTTTACCTTTTATGGCCATCTCTTAAACTTGTATGCTCTAAGGTCTAATCCGAATGCAGGTACAATGTAATAATTTCTCCAGCGATTCAGCTGTATCAGATCATGAACAGTATTAGTGCCTTAAATCAACGGCATTCTGAAACACTCCTCATGCTGCATGTCAGTATACGACCCCTTCAGCCTGCTGCTATCCATCAGATGCTCTCTCTCCTTTTTTTACACAATAAAACTGTTTTAGACACTCCCGGTGTCCTCGCATGATGTTTGAAATGCTCATTCTGTGAAATTTAAAGAAATAAAAAAATCTCATTTGACTTTTCTTCTTTTGAACACATAACATGATTTTTTTATTTATTTAGTATTTATATAAATTGTATTTCTCATTTTGGAGATTAACATCCTGTACCCATTCACTTCCATTATATTGGAGAGGGGCCAGGATATACTTCTAAAACATAATAACCTTTTGTGTTCTACAGAAGCAAGTTAAAGAGTTTGGAACGACATAAGGGTGAATAAATGACATGATTTTTATTACTGGACGACCTATTCCTTAAAAGGCTTATAGCTGCAGTGACTTTAAATGGGATTTTTGCATCTGTGTGTAGGGATGCTACCATTGGAGCGTGTGTCCCTTAATTGCCGCTTTAAAAGTTTGTAATGCTTTTTTTCAGCATGATCAGTAGAGGGCACCAGTTCATCACTGAATTTCAGCGCTGTGACAGTGCGCACTTGAACTGACAGTTATTGACAATATGGAAAAGGTTTCAATGTATTCTGATTTCGGGTTTCATTATAATTCAGGCTATTATGTACCTGTTTAATAAAACTGTAATTAGGGTACTTAATGTTTACTATAAGGCTATTATTAAATTAATAAAGAACAGCATAGCTAAAGACTAACAAATCTCCAAAGCTGAACAAAATAGATATTTAAAGTAGGTTTGTGGGTCATTTCACATTTGTTCAATCATCATAACAAGACCAGATTAGCGCAGTTAATTAAGACTGAGTAGAATAAACTTTATGACTGTTTAACCCAGAGGCCTACTTTTTCTCGCAAAGAAGATGCACTTTGGTGAAGAACTGTTTTTTTATTTATTTATTTTTTATTATTACACTAAGTTTGATAAGCATATTAATTTATCTTATGTGCTAACCGACAAGTTGTTAGATTGAAGCTCAGGACATAGTTAACAAGGGGCTGCTGACAGGTACTATAATGATACCCTTATATTCCACTGTAATAGATTTGCGTTTCTGAGGGGGCGCGACGGTAATTACGCACAACTATTGCGAAAGATGTGACGACCCAATCCCTATTATAATGAGAGCGTGGCTTATGAATATTCATTAGGCAACGCAAGAGGATGTTACCAAGCAGCGTGAGTATGAATATAATGGAAAGAAGTGTGGCTACTTGGGAAGGTATTTTTTTTTTAATCTAACAATATAGTTAAACATTTGCAAAGTTGTTTATAACTGTTACCTAGTAAACTATAGTTTAAAGTTAATTTATTCCATCTGTCATCAAACATGACCATCTGTTGTAATTTTTAAACAAAAAAATAGATATAATACCTTAATTTTGTATTAGTCAAAATCTTTGAAGTTAGATCCCCTTTTTTATTAATTTATTATTTTTACAAGCAAAATTAGCACCTGTTAATCAAAAAATTTCGAAGAAAACAGCTTAAAAAAAAGATTTTGAGTCACTACTATATATATATATATATATATATATATATATATATATATATATATATATATATATATATATATAGTATTTTTTGGCGTTGTGTCGCGCATTTAGACTCAAGATCAGGTTAAAAAGTATTTAGTTTTGTATTTTTTGTTTCGTTGATTATATATTAAAAAGCGGCGTCAGCGTGACCAAATTAATATTAATTAACTATTCCACACGCCTGTGCAGTCGTCTGCGCTGGGTAAACGGCGCGTGTGTGCACAGTCGATGGCAAGGACCTCATAAGAGCGTCTTGGTGCACTCGCAAAGTCATTTAAAAGGGGCGGGAACATACAAACCGTCCCGCATGTATAAAACTCATGTGTCCCAACACAAACTCTTGGAGACACGTGAAGTGCTCTGGACTTTAATCATTCACTCAACAAATGGGAATGCAAAACAAAATGTCAGAGAAGAACATGAGAATGGTCTACTTTCTCACCGTTGCGACTGTTTATCTCGCTGTTTGCGGAGGAAACACTGCAGATGCTCAAGCAGGACCAGTGTTACGGAACTCCATCAGGCATCTGCCCGCCGCATCCAGCCCGAGTGATGCGGTCAGCGTGAGTCCGCGCATCACGGGCACCGGAGACAGTGACGCTCCGGCGGTACGTGTGCTCATCACTGGATGCTTTGACTCAAAGAGGATCTAGACTATGAGGATACAACTATTTGCATTTAGACTTTGTGCTTTTATTGAGCTTATTTGCAAAGCTTGTTATAATAATTCTAATAATAATAATGAATTTTATATATAGGTCCATATATATATATATATATATATATATATATATATATATATATATATATATATATATATATATATATATATAATTTTGTTATTATTTTCTTGTTTGAGTTTGTGATATATGCAATATGCATCCCGTGAAGCACTTTATAAACATTGGTTTTAAAAGGCGCACTTTGAATGAAATGTATAATTACTATATATTCGTCCACAGTCACCAAAATGCGCCGTTGACGCTGAGTGCAAGTTAGGTGAATTTTGTTACGGCTCTCGGGGAGTTTGTCATACCTGCCGCAGGCGGAGGAAGCGCTGCGTCCGCAACGGGATGTGCTGCGCTGGAAATCAATGTATTAACGGTACAAACCACCTACTGCTTATTATATTTTGAGGGCTTAAATCATTTTACTGCTGCTGCAGTTTGCATAAAGTTAAACCTTTCACATGCATCTTGTTCCTTTCTTAGGCGTGTGTCAATCTGCTGATACAGATGGTATTGTGAGGGTAAATGCCACCCAGCAGGTTGGCAAAACGGATGCTCCTACTATGGTGGTCACACGTGGACACAACATCACAACAGTGCCACATCCCAGAAGAAACACCATCCAAACAAAACCACAGCAACCAGTGAAAGGTGAATGTGATTCTCTCCTCTCATCTCCTGGTCTGGTCTAGTCTTTTCTGGTCTCTTCTCATTTCTTCTATTCTGGTGTATTCTGGTTTTGTAATGTCTGGTCTCTTCTCACCTAGTCTTGTCTCTTCTCTTCTAATCTGGCCTAGTTTAATCTGGTCTCTTCCTTTCTGGTCTCTTCTCTCTCTTTGTCTGGTCTCATATGGTCTAGTCTCTTCTCTTCTAGACTAATCTGGTCTAGTTTTTTCTGGTCTCTTTTCTTCTCTTCTGGTCTAGTCTTGTCTGATCTCTTCTCTTCTAATCTGGTCTAGTCTCATCTGGTCTCCTCTTTTCTCGCCTGGTCTCTTCTCTTTTCTTCTGGTCTCATCTGGTCTCATCTCTTTTCTTCTATTCTTGTGTATTCTGGTTTTGCCTGGTCTGTTCTCTTCTCATCTGGTCTCTTCTATTCTTGTCTGGTCTCTATTCTTCTCTTCTGGTCTATTCTGTTCTAGTCTAGTCTTGTCTGGTCTCTTCGCTTCTAATCTGGTCTCTTTTCTTCTCTTCTGGTCTATTCTGTTCAAGTTTTGTCTGGCCTCTTCTCTTTTAATCTGGTCTCTTTTCTTCTCTTCTGGTCTATTCTGATCTAGTCTTGACTGGTCTATTTTCTTCTTTTCTCTTCTGGTCTCTTCTCTCGTCTGATATAATCTGGTCTAGTGTCGTCTGGTCTCTTCTAATCTGGTCTAGTCTCATCTGGACTCCTCTTTCTCATCTGATCAAGTCTTGCCTGGTCTCTTCTCTTTAATTCTGGTTTCATCTGGTCTAGTCTCATCTGGTTTCATCTCTTTTATTCTATTCTTGTGTATTCTGGTTTTGCCTTGCCTGTTCTCTTCTCATCTGGTTTTGTCTGGTCTCTTCTAATCTGGTCTATTCTTGTCTGGTCTCTATTCTTCTCTTCTGGTCTATTCTGTTCTAGTCTAGTCTAGTCTTGTCTGGCCTCTTCTCTTTTAATCTGGTCTCTTTTCTTCTCTTCTGGTCTATTCTGTTCAAGTCTTGTATGGCATCTTCTCTTTTAATCTGGTCTCATCTGGTCTCTTTTCTTCTCTTCTGGTCTATTCTGGTGTAGTCTTGTCTAGTCTCTTCTCATCTGGTCTGGTCTCCATCTCTTTTCTTCTGGTCTATTCTGATCTAGTCTTGACTGGTCTCTTTCTCCTTTTCTCTTCTGGTCTCTTCTCTCACCTGATATAATCTGGTCTCGTCTCTTCTCTATCTGAAATAAAAGTCAATTGCATTGATCCACCTTATAAAGGAACATTTTCGTCTCATCTCATCTTGTTTCTTCTCAACCTCTTTTTTTTCCTATCTCTTTTAATCTTGCTCTCCTGTTTCCTCGTCTCTAATGCTCTCTTCATGTCTCTTTACTTCATTTCTTGTATCTTCTGTTCTCTTCTTGACTCTCCTCGTCTCTTCTTTTCTCACATCAACTTTACCAGGAGGTTAATTTCCAAAAAAACACAACTTCTCGTAGCTGTTATAAATAACATCCAATCTTTACAGCACAGAACTAATGTACATCAGTTTGATATAAACGTTTTCTCTCTTAGGTGGCGAGGGCGAGACATGTTTAAGGTCCTCAGACTGTTTGGACGGGCTGTGCTGTGCCCGGCACTTCTGGTCACGGATCTGTAAACCTGTGCTGACGGAGGGGCAGATGTGCACGCGTCATCGGCGGAAAGGGGCTCACGGCCTGGAGATCTTCCAGCGCTGTGACTGCAGGGCTGGTCTGACCTGCCGAGGCCAGAGAGAGAAAGCCGGAGCAGAAAGCCGAAACCTCCATACCTGCCAACCGCGCTGACACTGCATAACTGCTTTCACAACACACGCATGCATGCAGACACACATGCAGTGTGGAGACAAAGGAAAACTGACTCCACGGAAGGATGCACCATTAAAAGGACTGATCACATTTCCTGGACGGATGCAGAGAAACTGCATTGTATGGATGTTTCTATAGTACACTCTGCTATTTAAGACTTTTTTCCTGGGTCATCACAAAAGGCAGAATGCTTTTGTTTCCCTTTATAAGGAACTTCTTATTCTTCTTGCAGTAAATTACTGTATTGTAAATACGTAGTCAGATATTGCACTTAACTCTGAGCATATGGATTCTATAAAAGTAGCATTTTATGATTCCCACACTCCCATTTTGTAAATATGCAAGCCATATGGTTTAGATTGTGTTATCAGTACTCTATTTTTATTTCAAGTAAATTGTAAAAATAAGTGTGTTATTAAAATATATTAATGTAATAATAATAATAAATGATGAACACTCTATCTTCTCTCGGTGGAGTCTTCTGATCCATACTGCCACAGCTGCAACCTATAAAACAATTCACTCTCTTTAGTCTAATGACTTTTCACAATATTCAGCAAGTTTACAGTAGCTTCCAGTTGTAGCGTTCCTCATATGAAAGTCACTTTGGTTAAAAGCAATTGCTAGATTAATGAATGCACATGTAAAGGTGAAGTAGAGGCATAGGGGTCAAGTAAAAAACAAGATATGTTTTAAGTTGTGTTGTATTCCTGCATTGTTGTACACTGTACAGTTTATTTTACAGCATACCTCAGTTTTTACAAAACACTGACAGCATGTTGCTTTCAATTAACACAGAACATATTCCGACTCGTACCTTAGTTTGTAAAAACAACAACAAGAAAAAGTGTACACAGAAATGCATTTGCAATGGAGGTCTATGAGCCATCCATTGTAAGATTGCCCAATAGACCCACAGTAGGTGATGCAGACTGTAAAGTTTTCTAAAATCATTGTTTGCTTGCCCCAAAGACTTCCTCAGCACTGGAAGTTCATAGTTGTCCATGCTTTCTTCTTTGAGTTTGATGTGCAGTCACGCAGTGCACAGAAAAAAATCTTTATTTTATAATGCATGTATGTGGAGCATGTGGACATAACAGCGAGACCAGGTGTCTGCCAAGGTGTGGACAGCGTGCATTTGTTTCCTAATGAAAACAAGCTGAGCGGTGACAACATTGCTTTTAAAATAAAAACCTCCTACTGTACCACAACCCCCTGATGTACTTGCCTGGTTTTTTACCCCTGGTGTAAGTTATCATGGCAAATAAACAAGTTCAGAGCTCTTCTAAAAGAGACGTAATCCTCCGTGTAGCCATATCCCTGTCTACAGAAAAACACCTGACCACATGAAAGACTGAATGTGCCCAAAGAGCAGGGAAGTACAAAGCTGACAGGGTATATCAAATGAGTAGAATCTCAAAGAAGTACAAGAGGATCAGCTACAAATCCTTTGGTGTGTATGGCTAACTTTTAATTAGTTCTGCAGTCAGGCCTGAATTGCAGGTTAATCATAAAGATATCTGAAACTTTAATTACTTTATTATGTAGCCTGTTTGGTATGCAGGTAGCTTGTTTAGTTAAAAAAGAAAAAGAAAAAAAGAGTTCTTGATCCAATAAGCAATTGCATTTGAGGTTACCAATAATTATGATTTGTGCAGCCTGTTTTTGTAGTTCAACTGCACCTGAATATATTCCATTGATATTAGGCCATGTAGTATGGAAGCCAGATCTTGCACACACACAAAAAGTAAATTATTGGGAATTAATTAATTTAGTTACTTAAAAGGAAAGTAATTCTGACTTTATCTCTCGTAAATGCTAGTTTATATCTTGTAATTACAAGAAATAGTTGGAATTGACCCTTCGCTAAGCTCCGCCCCTCTTGATTACAGTCACTCGCACTGACAAGCCCTGCAGATCTCCCCATAGGAATGAATGAGACTGCCGTGAACGGTTCGGTTTTTGGCAAAATATTTTAATTAACGGAATGGATAATAGTATTATGTGGGCTGGAATAAAGAGTGACATTGTAAAGCATATTTATCTGATGTAATTGTAAAATACATTGTTAAATTACATAGTAATTTGATTGAAAACTCTGCAGACTGTGAATCACAATTCGCTATGTGCACAGGTGACGCGACGAACGTTCGAAATCTGCGTGGTGGGCGGGGGGACTTCCGGTTTAGGTTACTACCGGTATTTCCAATGTAGATGTTGTGGAAGAGTGAGTGGCAAGCTATCAGTGAGTACCGTATGTAAAATGTTAACAGTAAATAAGAAACGTCTTACATATCAGTATCAAATTGGCAACTCTAAATTACATTGTAGTGTTCCTCGATGTGCCGTTTCATCGAGGTATAATTCTGAAGTTTTCATCGTTTTCCGCATCAGCCTGAGGTACGAGCTCAGTGGCTAGTCAAGATAAGACGCGAGAACTTCACTCCTACCGATAACACCCGGGTATGCAGTCGACATTTTAAGCTAGAAGATTTCATCATAACCACAGGACGCCGAAAACTTGTTCAAGGAGCTGTGCCATGTCTTTTGAGTGGAACAATTTTTGTTTACCAGCGCCAAGGACTGTATTTTTCTCTATGAGCTTCCATATACTGCTTATATATTTTGTAATTTACTATGCTGTTTGTTTTTTGTATCTTGTGATATACCTTTCAGAAAATTGTCTGAAATATTGACAATGTTTACATGTCATTTATTGTCTTTTACACTGCCAGGAGGAACACAAATACATGAGTTAATTCAGACATTTATTATACAAAGACACAAGCTGTCATACTACACTCAACAATAACATGGCTCCTATAATTGTAACATTGTGATGCAACGTTTGACATTTTGTATGAGTTTGTAGATAACTAGTCCACATAACTGCACATAATACAGTACTCAACAGTACTTTAATGCTTCTTTGCACTTCTGGTTGGATGTCAACTGCATTTCATTGGCTCTGTACCTGTACTCTGCTAAATGACAATAAAATTTAATGTAATCTAATAACTACTAACACTGAATTCATAATAACAAAAGGTACCTTGTATAGGTTTGTTGTTTATGTACATACATGTGCATTTCTTAAAGAGAACTATTTACATTGATTTTCACACAAACACATGTTTTGTACAGTCTGATACAGTAATGCAACATTATGATTAAGGCTCTGCCAGCCACACAGGAGCACTCGAACCTCATAGAGCTGAACAGGAGTGGAGTCTTCTAGGACAATCTTTTAAAAAACAAAAAAGTGTGTTATAATCAGCAGAGATCACAAACTGATCAGATATCTCAAAGTCAAAAGTGCATTTTGCATTATTTTTCAAGTTAGCTACTATGAGTTAGAGAATGAGGTTACTTTAGGGTTAGTAAGAAAGTAAGTTAAACACAACACAATATAAACAGCAAAGCAACTGTCTCAACAACCAGCTTCTGGGGTTTCATATAGGAATGGTAGGTCTACTAGAACACTAATAGGGCAGGCACGTGTCATCATAGTGTTACCTACTTCAAACGTTTGGCTAGCTAGATAGTTGTCTAAGATGTTCAACTTGTTTAGGTAATTATACATTTGTTTGCCAGTTTAACCCATCATTGCCAAATTGAAGCCCCAGAACAGAACTGGTTGGATCAGACGAACAACTGAACTGTCTTTCATCCTACTCTGATGGTGTGAGGTTTCTCATGTTTCCTCAAAGATCTATGACAGGTAGCACGGATGCTGACTCTCCCTGTCTGTCTTTACTTGATACTGGGGATAACCAAATACTGTCAATACATGTAACTGAACAACACAAGTCATTAGTATATGGGTGATTCTTAGACTATGGGCACTTTTATGTACTTTGTAACCAAAAATGTCATTTTTTAAAAATATGACCAAAGTACAATTGATATGGATTGCAAGAGTAGATTTGTGTAATACTTTTTATATTATAATACATTACAATACTTTTTATATTTAGATTATAATATTATTTTTATTTCTAAATTATACTTTTATATTAATTGATTTCATTTAGATGAATGAAAATTCAATTTTGTTGCATCATTTATTGCTTATATTTTTGCCTTGCCATCAGTTGTGTCAGTTATTTACACGCACTGTAACCGTTCATCTGTGAGACAAATCAGTTGTATACATCAAACTCAGCACTACACTAAAAACAGTTGTGGTTATGTTTAATGGCTTTGTGAATTGAGTTTACTGAGTGTGATGAGTTTAATTGTTTTTCTAATAAACATCTCCACTGTTTCTCTACATTCACGTTAATTCATTGTAATTTCCATCACCACCCACATTTTTAAAAAATATTTAAAAAGTTCTCATCACACATTAAAAATGTATCCACAATTTACGAGATCATGCTCTACTTAATATAAAAATGCAAGTCATTTATTTTCTAATAAGCTCTTGCCCAAACCAGTATTACATTTCAGAGTGTGACAGGTGTACTGTTCACCGTTTGGTCCTTAGGGCAGTTAATTTATCTCATTGACAAATGTATAATTATTGTACATTGTGGAAAAACTGATAAAACTAGTTACAAAAATGATCCTAGACAATTCTTGACTGACATAAGTTATTCTGTTTTTAAATAACAGCATTGAGATGTGGTGGAAATGACATTTCACTGCTGTTATCTAAAAACAGAATAACTCATAACTTCTTAGTTATGAGACTAACACAGTCTCATAACTTCTCTTGTAATCTAAGTTTGTCCTCTTACAGACCTTAAAACTAGACAAATAATTTAAACTTATGAGACGGTGTTACATGACTTTTGAACAAGTTTTTTTATTCAACTTCACAAGCCTAAAAGTGCCCCTTGTTGAAGAAACGCCCATACATTTATTCAATGTCAGATAGTAAAATGAACATATAATAAACCACATGTGACCAACAACTAAAATTAATCGTTTAATAAGTATTTTGTAAAGGTTACTTTCTAGCCTAACGTCACCTAGCATCATCGCTAACGTTAGGGCTACAGCTAGCTAAAGACATAGCATAACTTACCTTCATAATTGTCAATGAATGAAGAGACGTATATCTTGAAACCCTTTTCCCTCTTGCTCTTGGGAGCCGATGATGACGCTTGAATTATTCGGTGTACGTCATTTATCGTTATCCTTGGCAGATGTTGAAGGGATCTGGTGTAGAAAGCCATGTTTATCTGGTCCTAGTCTTACCTGACAGTTACCGGCGTCATCGATGAACCTAACGTAGCGTTAGACCGGAAATACCATCGCCCACCAGTGACGTCTGACAATCATGGAACGTTCGTAAAATCAACTAGCCAATTGAAGCAAACGATCATCACTGTCACATAAAAAGAGAAACAAGTCACTTGATCACAAGTGAAAAGAACCGCGTATAACGTCTCGTAACACACTAATTTTGATGCTGTGAACTCTTTATTTACTATCACTTTTACTCAGACCTGAATCAATAGGTAAATTAATGAATGTTAAGTTGTTAGCTTTAATTAACCTCGGAGGAAATGTAGGTGTCTTCGCTGATGTTATAAATGCTCATTTGGCAATGAGGACTGACACACCATAGTATGCTCTTCTCAATATTTATTTAAAGATTTTTTTTTAAAAGAAAGAAAAAACACTACACGTTTCCTCTCAGTTGTGTCACTATTACAAGTGACCCAGTGTAACTGATCCTACTCGACCCACTCCGATCGTGATTCGAATAGGGGTCTCCAGCATGGGAGGCAGGCGTGCTAACGAGGAGGCTACAGCTTTTAGCAGCACTAGCTAGTGCACTACTTGAGGCCAGGGGAGTGAGGTTTATACACTGCTTAGCTACCTACCAGCTGGCTACCATTACACTTACCCCCCTAAACCTCACTCCCATCCAGATAATGGCAACACTGTAACCAGTCCTGCTAGACCCACTCCGAGTGGGATTCGAACCGGCATCTCCGGCATGAGAGGTGGGCACGCCAACGAGTAGGCTAAAGGCTACAGTCTCGAATGCGCCTCTTGAGGTCAGGGGAGTGAGGTATACACACTACTCAGCTACCTACCAGCTGGCTACCGTTACTCTAGCAACAATGTTTTTTATTTCTGATAAAATCACACACATTACTCCAATAGGCTCTCATTGTAAAAAGCAAATGCTTGTCAGAGAAATGGCGGCAGGGCAACAATTGCTAAGACTGGATTGGTCAGAAACACTTTTAAGATGGGGCTTAGTGAAGGGTCAATTGAGAAATATAAATGATAAATTATGAGTAAAGTTGCAATTGCAAGAAATAATGATGAAATTGTGAGAAATAAAGTTGAAACTACAAGAAATTAAGTTGAAATTGCAAGAAATAAAGTGGCAATTCATTAATATAAACATGCAATTGCAGGAAATAAAGTAAAAAAATGTCAGAATTGCCTTTATTTTTTTTCTCCGTGGTGGGATCAAGGCACCATTATTAAGGGAGAGGATGAAAGACATATCTAAAATACAGTGGCCCCCAACGACTACAGTAACGCCTTCAAAAACGGGAGTTTTTGATAACAAACTAAATTTGATAACAAACTTAGGAGTAAGCATTGATAACAAACTAAATTTCACGGACCACATCTCAAAGACCGCAAGATCATGTAGATTTAAACTCTACAATATCAGGAAAATAAGACCCTTCCTCTCTGAACATACCACACAACTGCTTGTTCAGTCACTTGTCATAACTAGACTGGACTACTGTAACTCTCTCATTGCAGGCCTTCATGCATGTGCTATTAGACCCCTGCAAATGATCCAGAATGCAGCAGCACGTCTGGTCTTTAATGAACCTAAGAGAGCACATGTTACACCACTCCTTGTCACTCTCCACTGGCTGCCGGTTGATGCAAGTATCAAATTCAAGGCTCTGATGCTGGCATACAGAACAGTCACTGGGTCTGCTCTAACATACCTAAAATAATTTCTGCAGAGCTACAAGCCCACTAGAAGCCTGCGGTCGGCTAAGGAACATTGTCTTGTTGTACCAAATCAAAGAGGTACCAAAACACTTTCCCGGACTTTTAGCTTCATCATGCCACGTTGGTGGAATGACCTTCCCAACTTCATCCGTTAAGCAGACTCACTCTCTGTCTTCAAAAAACAACTTAAAACGCATCTTTTGGAAGAGCGCTTAACTAATCATTAACAAAAAAAAAAAAGAAAAATAAATGGCACATGTATATGTTTTGAATACTTTTCTGATGCTAGTGAAACTTTGTAATATGGCACTGTCTCCTTAAGATGATTTGCTTATGTTTTCCTCTTTTGTAAGTCGCTTTGGAAAAAAGCGTCTTCCAAATGAATACATGTAAATGTAAAAAATACATGATGTGATCATGTACCAATGCTCAGTGGAACACAAAAGGAACATTTCTGCAGAATGTATGCACTACTCTTTTCTATACAATGAATGTGAATGGCGATTTCTACTCTCAAGCTCCAAATAGGGCAAAAAAGGCACCATAAAAGTCATATAGCTTTGTGTGAGGAACAGTCTGAAATTTAAGTTGTTATTCACTGAAAATCTTTCCCTCTGTCATACCTTTCAAATCTCATTCATGCTTGCGTACATTCAAACATGGCATGTCAACACCCGTCATGCCAGTTTTGAAGTCAAACCAAATGAAATGTCACATTCACTTTTATTGCATGTACGTAAGAGCAACTTGATCTTTCTCAACATATAATGTCAAACATGCTAAAAATCAAATTTTGTGTGCCACAGAAGAAAGAAAATAAAAGAGTTCAGATCGATCTTCAGGTGAGAAATTGATGACAGAATTTACATTTTAAGGTGAACTATTTATTTAAATGTAAATGTAAAAATGTACCCACAAATAACACAGAATGACATATACACATTCACACACACTTGGCCAGCTCGACTGATATGAAACCGAATGCTTTTCTGCAGTTTTGTTTGGACTTGTTTCTGAATAATTTTCGCATTTGGCTTCGATAGGAAGTGAGTAACTTTGACAGTGCATAAGGAGAACAGCTCAGAAAACCAAAACTTGTTCTTACAGTGGACGTGCAATCATGATTTGTGTGTGCATGAGTGTGTGTGTGTGAAGTCTGTCTCCTCCTCTAGTCTCCGTGTGCACAGTTAAAATAGTCAGTTTTCTTGAGCCCTCGAATCTGTGACGCCTGACATCATTAAACAGATCTGCCTGTCTGTAATTTTCAGCCACAGTGTCTGTCACCAGAGAGAAAGAGAGACAGATAGAGGTAAAGAGAGACAGAAGGGTCAACTGATGGATAGAAGGGTTGCATTTTAACGGAAGAGTAGAAAATTGAATCATCCTCTGATTGAAGAGTCTTGTTTTGACATTTGGCAGTGTCTGGATAGATGTAAATAGAACTGATCTCTCAGTTTGATTTGTGTACAGTGTCCACAGAATGTACTTGGACACTTAAGTGACACATAAATATTTATGAATACCAATATTACGCAATATTGCATGCCGTTATATGCAAACAAATTATGCTAGAGCCTATGTTAGAACTACTTTTTTGCCATTTTAGCAAATACTTTTTGCTCCAAAGGTCATTTTTGTGAATGTGAAGTCAGTTCTGCTTCACATAGATGTCCTAGCTGAGTACCCATAGACGTATTTTATACAGCCTTGGTTAAATCATTCCATGGATACTGCACATTCTTGTTTGTTTATTTATTATTTGTTGAGCTTTTTGTATCCATTGCTTTTGTATTATTTTTTTACTTTTGTGTATTTAATATTTCTTATTACTTTTAAATATTTTTTGTCTTTATACAGTACATACTGTACATATCTATGACATTGAATTTGACTTTTAACTTAAATTTTTTATATACTTCTACTAAATATTACAATTGAATGCATTTAGTACTATTATCCTGTTGTACCTCTAAAGACAATAAAGACATTGGCCTGCAGTTCATCACACAGACATGGTCAACTAGGTTCTACTAATTTTGACAATCAGAAAGATCCTGATCTCATTATGTGACAGTGCTGCCATTTTTGCAACATTACATTGCGTGACTCCTTAAACGTATCGTGGCACTTTCGAGGTTAAATGCCCACTGAGTGGCACTCAAATTGAGTTAGCTCCCAAACAAAACCTTCATCCCTACCCTAAACCTTAATCTAACTGATAGTGTCATAAAAGCAAATTTGAGATGAAACGCTCATTAGCTTTGGCAACCACGTCATTTTCTGGCAAATCTACCGCACTTTATTTGCACATGTCGACTCGAATACTCATCAGAACTCGTTCCCCAGTCCTTTGAATCACAATTTGAATGCACTCAAACAGCTTTTAAATGTAGTTGGTTATGTAAAGCTATAATAAGTGTTTAGTTGTCATAATACAGCATTGTGAGAGCAAAAACGCGAAAAGTAAGTGTTTATGAACTGATAATCTCCCCTTTTTGACATGATTTGTATGAAATGGAATAAAAGTCATTGTTGTTTTAGCGCCTCTGGCACAAAGAATGTAGGTATATTAACGCAATTCTATGTGACCACAAAATGTTCAAATCTAGAGAGCTTGACAGACAGACTGGCGATTGGTTTCAATATAACAAATATATTAAGCCTACCCAGAGTCCAACAGCTGAATTAAAGGAATATTCCGGGTTCAATACAAGTTAAGTTTAATCGACAGAATTTGTGGCACAGCATTGATTACCACAAAAAAATTGTTTTACTTGCCCCTCTGGGTTATATAAAACAATCTTGGTTACAGTGTGGCATTTACAATGAAAGTGAATGGGGGCCAATTTTTTTACATTAAAATTATCACTGTTTCAAAAGTATAGCCACAAGACATAAACAATATGCATGTAATCATGAGTTTAGTGTGATAAAATCACTCCCTAACCTTTTCTGCGTAAAGTTATAGCCAATTTTACAACTTAGTTGCCATGACAATGTAATGTAATGTCAATAAACCTTGAAACGACTGTAAAAATTACAATTTAAACAACTTTACAGCTCAAATAATACACAAGAGTTAATAAATTATAAGCTTCACATTTCTGCCTTTAAACCCTCCAATAATTGAATGATCAAAATTGATTTATTAAATCCAAGAGTGTCCAATAACAAAAGGTTACTGAAAGTAGTATTCGGCTGGTCATGTGATTCTAAAATGGCAGCCCCCATGAGGGTTCCCCTGCCCCATGTAGAATAAAACAGCTTTTATAAAGTTACTGATATGACTAGAGTCCTCATCTCAAGTGAGTGCTCATGATATTATACATGTGTTTCAAAATTACAATTCAGTTGTTTAGGAGTAAAACCTTTTTTTTATTATTGGGGAACAATTTACTGTGTGCACCTTTAAGACTGCATTGCAAAAATATTATAATAATAATTGTGTAACTTCACATGGCTATATTATATCCTTTATATTTTGATGTGCCATATTTCCTTTAGCAAGTCACAAGTGTTTTGCATGAATGTGAGCAATATTTCAGCAGCAGTGGGTTCTGGGGTTTGGGGCAGTCTAGAAACCGTGTTTACGCTGAACTGCTCGTTATTGGGCTGACCACAAACCTCTGCTGCCCACAGGCATGTGTTTGTGTGTGTGTGTGTGTGTGTGTGTGTGTGTGTGTGTGTGTGTGTGTGTGTGTGTGTGTGTGTGAGTGTGTGTGTGTGTATTAGTGTGTTTGTGGTGATGGTTGAGGTGGGAGTGAACTACTCTAAAATACGGCAGAACTTCAGCACTGAGCCGAAGCAAAGATCTCACTGCCAGCTACATCATATTCAAGATTTGCGCGACAACAATTATCTCATTATCTCAACTCTTGGGACAAGTTTTTGCTAAGTGTTGGGGCGCAATACAAAATTGTGTCACCTCTCTGACTGTGAAACATGGGCGGGCTGTTTTTCCATCTGTGTACAAAGCTTCAGCCTGCTTTGAAGAGAAATTACAAAGATGATGTTGATTCTAGAGATAATGTGGCAAAAACCTCTCATATATCTCTGAATAATTGATTCACTGTTGATTTCTTTGGCACAGGTGTACATCAATTCAATCCTAATTCAAAGAGTCTTTGTTAACCTGCAAAGGGCCTTGTTCTTGGTGGGAACGTCAGTTTACACAGTACACAGTAGACGCATCAAAGCACCTGGAACAAGTCCGTTTATAGTGAGCTTATCAAAACAGTCTTAGAACGGGTGTCAATCTTACACCCAACAGATCCATTCTTAAACAATACACTCCATTCATCTTTGTGTCACGGTCTCCCTGATGGTCAGAGGAAGTAAATGAAGGTAGTTGCGTAAAAAGAGATTGGCACTTACTTATTAAACCCCTTTCATTCCAAAGCTAACTGAACTTCCTTATCAAAACAAACAATTAAAAAGTGAACGTAAACAGCGCAGAGCCTCAGGACTGCTCATATTTCACAAGGGAACTATGCAAGATTTGTTTTGTTCAGAGGCTGCTCTTTCATGACTCAGGAGGCCTAATGGAGTTCCCTGTTATGTTTTATTTAAATATAAATTTTTCATAAAAGTCGTAAAAATAGACATACAGTATTCTAAGTGTATAGAGCTATAAAATGGTGTATAGAGCTATAAAATAGTCTTGGAAGAATATGATGAGAAATGTTTCAACTTTAAATCTCTGACTTTTGATTGTGGTGAACTTTTGGGTGAACTATCCTTTAATTTGCCAATTACCTATTATCAAATTTTTTCGGTGTCTAGGAGTAAAATTAGCTATTAAAGTGATTTGTTTGAGTGCAATAGTTATTTTAAGTTTGTTATCAACCTTTATAAACCCAGGGAGAACCCATCCAGACTCTCATACTGAGTCAGACATCCCAAGGACCCAGTTACAAAAAAGCCTCTGTAAAATTGTCTAAAATCTTTCATTATTAACTGAAAGTTGATATTATTGCCATAATAAACATTATTGCCTTCTGTAATGGCAGGGTGATTCTCACAATAGCACAAACATTTCTGGACCTATTTTATTCTCAATTCAAAAGAAACAAATAAGAATTATATTTTGCATACACACAACAAAGCCTATTTTAGGGACATTAATATTTAATTGACACTGTGAAATTATTTTCAGTTAAGCACAAAATAAGCCACTTGCCTGATCAAAATAAGCGAAAAGCTATTTTATTTTCCCTGTGTGGTGGATTTATCAGCATATCATAACAAGCAAACAGTTGATTAACAGTTTAATATAATTTTAATTACAGATCTGCTTTTCAGTTAAAACCCAGCATCCTCAAATCAGTATTAAGGCATGACATCTAACAATAATTTAGTAACAGAAATATACTTTTACCTCTAATAATGTTTTCCTTGTGTCTGGATTAGCCATGCATGTACAGTATATATAGTAATTATACATAGCTGTAAAAAAAGGTCTTCATTCACAGAATGCAGCATCCACAACAGGCAATTAAGAGATGTGTGTTGCAGCAGTTTCCTTCAGGATCAAAGCACGTTTCATTTTTTCGGGCAACATGGGCAATGTGGTGTAGTTGCAAAATATTTACTGTGAAAAACCCTTTGGGCTTTGGTTTCAGGAAAAAACGATTGGAACAAAATTAACCGGTTATAATCGGTTACCAGCATTTAAAAATAACGTTTTCATCCCGGAACACTTTGTTCCCATTTTCGGTTACGTTCTGCATTCGTTTTCGGTTTTCGTTCCTTGATCCATTTTTAGTCCCTGGTTGTAAGCCATTATTATATGTTTCTCTTAACTCACCCACCACACTGTGTAGTTTTCATGGTGGAATGTCTGTCTGGAGAGGCGTCTCTCGCTCTGACATCAGACTGTCATGTGGCATCCAGGAGGCATACAGACAGACAGCCAGCAGAGCTCTCACTGAGACGACAGTCTTTTGGTTTGATCCATGCCGGTGTCCCCATATGAAGCATTTAAACACACACTCATACACACAAAAACAGACTAATGCATTCTTAATGTAATGCGCCATAAAACAAAACAGCACTTTCTCCCTCGTGAAGTTATTTTGGATATCTGTGAACTAAGGAATTTTGACATTTTCCACAAAAGCAGGAGATTTGATATAAAGTTGGACCTAAAAAGTATTTGGACATGTAAGATGAACTTAAATATGTATGAATGTCATTGAATTATATACAAACCAAGTGGAATTAATTTTAAAGAACGGCCTTGAAAACAATTGTTTTATTGTGAATATAAGTTTATTGTGCTATGCTCTAAAACATTTAATTGGCTTGAAAATACTCTTTGTGTGTGAAGTATCTATTATTATTATTATTATTATTATTATTATTATTATTATTGTGAACCCAGCAGAGATTAATTTTAGTTTTTCCCCCAATCCCGGGAAGCTCTATGGGTTATGGCTGGAGGATATGTCTTTGTGGGGTATGCTTTCGAATTTTTTGCACTGTCTTCAGATTTGGGATACAATAAGGCCTTGCCTGATTGAGCATTTTAGGGAGGGTCTTAATGTGCCCATTAGGTCCTGTGTTCTAGAGGAGGGTGAGGATAGAAACTTTCTCGAGACTATCAGACTGGCCATGAAATGGGAGGCAGTCGTTTCAGCCTGTGTCTAGGGAGGTTTCCAGTTTTCATCCCAGTCTGAGTACAACCTCCTTTCCCCACCTGAGGCAGACATCTCATCCTTTTCATCCCCAAGTCCCGGAGGAGGACGAAAGAGAAGCCTAACCCATCAGATCAGCTTGCTGCAGCCTTCGCGCCCGTTCCCGCTTACAGCCCACAGGAGGCGGTGGCCATTCTCCTGTCATTTTAGCTCCTGTCTTGGAGCTGCCTGTCCTCACTCCCGGCCTGGAGCTGCCTGTCCAGTTCCCTGTGGCTGTCGACGAATCCATCCAGTTCCCTGAGCCTGTCCAGTTCCCTGTGGCTGTCCACAAGCCTGTTCAAGCCCCCGTGTCCGGTCAAGTCTTCTCATCCAGTCAAGCTGTTACAACAAGACAAGTTGCCATGGAAAGTCATGCCGTCAAGTAGTCACTGCCATGTCAAGTCATCTCGAGTAGTCTAGCAGCCGATCAAAGTCCAGCATCCAAGCCAAGTCCAGCATCCAAGCCAAGTCCAGCAGCCAAGCACAGTCCAGCTGCCAAATCCAGCCAAGCTGCTATATCATCGTCCATCCTGCTGGCGTTGCTCTGGTTTGACCTGCCAGCTCCTCCCTGGTCCATCCTGGTCAGTCCTGTCGGTGTATCCCTGGTCTGTCCCATTGGTGCCACCCTGGTCCAGCCCGTTGGCACCACCCTGGTCCAACCTGTTGGCTCCTTCCAGGTCCATCCTGCTTGCATCACCCTGGTATGACCCGCCAGTGGTACTGTAATGATCCTGCCTTTTTGGTCTTGATTTATTTTTGTTTTTGCAGGACTGTGACAGTTTCTCTCAGGCTGCCCCATGTGCTGTTGTTCTCCTCTCTCCCTTTTGTTTCTCACAGGTGCTGCAACTACTGTGCCACCTGCTATCTTCAGGAGAGTCTGGTGCATGGCCTATGGTTATGTTTGCTACTTTATTCCCTGCAAATGTCTGTCCATTGTTTACCAAAATAATAAAACAATAAAACAATATGCTGTGTCTGGAGTGGCTGCCAGACTAAACAGAACAAATGTAGAGCTCCTGGGGTCCACGGCTGCTAGGCCTGCTGTGAATTAGCACACTTTCACATTTGTTTTAGCCAAGAACAGGGCAATATTTAATGTTGAAGAGCCCATCCCAGCTTTAAAAAAACAAAGAATGCAGCTGAATTTTACACAAAGTAGTTTGGTTCCAAAAAACAGTGAGCTGTTTTGCTGTCTAAATTGCCTAACTAGTGTAAAGCTGAACAGAAGACATTAATGTGATGTAAATGTGTGATGTACTGTTTTGAAATTAAATTTTTGTATTGGGATTAATGTCATTACGGTACATTCAAAATGACTGCATTTTGTCATATATTTATCAGTTTATTCATTTTGTGGTGACAGATGAATCAAATAAGGAATACGTTACCTGACCACATCTAATTTATATAGAAATTCTGTCATCATTTACTCACCCTCAGATTCATTCCAAACCCCTTGTTTCTTCTGTGGAACACCAAAGGATACGTTTTCAGAATGTCCAAGGCAAACTGCTTTCTTCCATAAAATGAAAGTAGATGGAGTTCAGGGGTCATCAAGCTCCAAAAAGCACCAAAAAGCAAAATAAATATATATATATATATATATATATATATATATATATATATATATATATATATATATATATATATATATATAGGTCCTTTTGCACAGTAGCTTATGAGGAACAGACTGATATTTGATAAGTCATTATTCACTGAATATTCAGCCATGATCAACCTTCTCTTTCATTGCATAGAAAAGGGCAGATTGGACATTCTGTTATAAATATCTCATTTTGTGTTCCACTGAAGAAATTACAGTAAGTCATACATATTTGGAACAACATGGTGTAAATAATGACTGAATTTTGAAATGACTATTCCTTTAACTGCAAATAATAGCAGACATGGCAATTCTGAAGATGACAAAATATATATATTTATTTTCTTGATAATAAGGCAGCAGAAATAAGTTTAAACTGTATTTTAACAGAGATGATGTGGAAGAAGTGGCATAGCCACCTGCCAACTGCAACTGCCACCCAAAATTTAAGCTTGCACACCTAAAACCTATTTTTTTTTATATTTTTTTACGCTTCACTGTTTGCATCATGTCAGACATGGTATTATACTTTATTAATATTGGCTTAATAATTAGCATAACAACAGTATTATTTGTCTTTTTTTATTTACTAAGAACCAAAACCTCCCTGTACTCCAATGTTCAAAAAAGATTTTGTATATTTACCACAATTTAGTTTTTAAACCAAATAATGTAACTAAAACCTGGTGTATTTTCTATATATATTGTGCAAAGTGTACCATCATATATATTTGTGTCTTTAGCATATTTGGGAAAATAATGCTGAATCATTCCAACACTCCAAACATTCGTTTTCATTTTTGATGAAATATTAAGCCTCATATATTTTATATATTAATTGGGCAACTTACTCAAAAATATATATAGCCAAAAGGAAAGTCTTCTCATTGAAGCAATGGTTGTTAATGGTCAATTTATTATATTTCACTTAATTGTGCTTTAGTTCTTGCACCCCCAGTTTTCTCTTGGCACACTCAAAGTCTTGTTTCTGGCTACACCACTGCGTTGAAGGCACTGTTTGAAGCCTTTGTGTCAGTATAAAAGACTTTTGTTCTTATTTTTTATCAGGGAGGTTATCAAACTAGCATCAGTGAGTGGCACTCATTTGGAGAAATAGCTTCCTTAACCGAAAGCATCCTAATCTATAAAAAGCTTCATAAGTGAGCGATTTGGAACACTCTTCACAGACACTAGACGGCAACTCTGTGTGCCACAGAAATAGAGCTCCTCATGTGACGCACACAGGAGGCCGACAAAAAATGGATTTGGATGTTAGCATGTTGGTAATAATAATAATAATGCATTATCTAAGGGTTTTCTGTTGGGTAAAAGATCTAATCTATGTTTCAATTAGAACGTAGCAGCCTATTTGGTTTTGGAGTTGAGCTAGTGTGTGTGTGTGTGTGTGTATCAGCATCATGCTGCTTACATACAGAAAGAAGGGAATCGAGGTCTAAACTGATTTAACTTACAGTGCTTTATACTTACATAGCTGAATACTCTGTTTCTGACATAAAACTGAAATGGCATACATGGTTTATGCGCTAACATTTTTCTTTTAATATGTATTATTTCGGCATGTGACAATATGTGAAAAATTCACATTCAATCCAAAACTTCATACAGACATGTAACTGAGCAAGAAACACAAAACAGAAGATTCTGGAAGCCATCTGTCCTCATATTACATATGTACAGATCAATAGCTTCCAGCACAAAAGGCATTTGTCACTAAGTAGATTAGAATGGCAAAACGCTTCACTATTTCAAGAAATACTCTTGTGCCCTTATAGATGGCTATATAAAATATATCTTTTCAACAACATACAAGTAAACATTACTTCTCCATGCTCTCTCTCTCTCTCTCTCTACAATAACTATTTTTTTAGAGAAAAAAATAAAAAGGACAGGGAATGAATGAACCACATGTATGAGATTGTCCGCCATGTTTTCTCGATTTCACAGCGCAAATAGTCCCGCCACACAGATGCCCATTGGACACGCGGATGCCTACATCAGAGTGTGTTGCAGCAAAAAGTTTAATGTTCTCAACTTTTGGTCGCATGATGGAGCTTCACTATCGGAAACCCTTGCGTTTTCCCTTTCCATCCTTCCGACAAGCCATCCTCATTGAGATCAATGCATTCTCAGCGTTCTCTGATGCAGCATAAACTCTAGTGTGTAGGTGCCCTAAGACTGTTTGTGATACTCCTTTTACAGTCAACATGAGGCGCAAGTGCAGATGCGGACTGTCCGTGTGTCTAGAAAAACTGGGCTGCATATGGCACGCATGCTGTGCTGATGATTAAATTTGCGCCAACGTGATATACAACGTTATAGCCAGCATGAACTTGTGACATTTACACAGCCATGATGACATTTTTGGAATTCAAAATGTATTTACTCTATTACATGATAGGCTGTAGTTTTCCAGAGAACTGTCCAGCTGGCAGTGCCAAAAGCAATTGAAATGATGACGTAATCAGATGTGGTTTTAAGATGAATTTTAGATGATTAATGATTAAAATGTACCTCCCTAACCTAAAACTTTAGCCTAAATATAACCAATAGTGTTTTCAAATATAAATGACACGTTAAAACACCAATAAAATCCCTACACCTAACTGATAGTAATTTAAACTGCAGAAGTGTTCATTTTCTGAAGCAACCACATAATTTCATTTCACTTCTATTACACTGACAGCTAGCACTGTTGACTGGTCTTGAACCATGGTCCTCCGAATCCAAAGTCCAATGCTCTATACATTTTTCAATTGTTGTGTTAGAGTAAAAGTGTGTCGATATCATAACATAGTAGGGTCTCAGTAATAGAGAGAAAGGAGTATTTATAAAGTCATTATAAGCCATTGAAGCCATTGAAGAATGATTTCCGTAAAAGGGAAGAAAACACACAGATGTTATAGCATCTCTAGTGTTGATTTCACATGAAAACTGCAAGGAATTGTACCTGCAAACACGTACAGTATATCAAGTTTTGCAAAAATGTATCTAGAGTCACATCTCACTGTGAGACCAGGTTGCTGCATACGTAACTTGTCCTGCACTGGTATGCTATTACATTTTCAAGTGATCAGATGCTAGCAGTTTTGCCTGGTGGACAATAAAGCTGGCAAAAAATTAGAGAACTGAGAATTTCTAGACACCAGAATATTACTGAGACTTGGCAGTGGGCTCTTTTTTACTTTGGAGTCGAGACAGTAGGCAAACTCCCAAAACACCTTTGTAACAATGCTCTAACAACCATTAAGAACATCTTAGTAACTACACAGCAACACCCATGTAGTTTTGCATAGGTAAGGTCCATTCAGAGTTTCTTAGAAAAAGGAAATATTTACCTGCAGTTTAAAAGTCAATTGGTTACAGTCTATATCTGTTTCACTCTACTTATAAATCTGGAATATGACAAAGTATTTTAACATCAAAATGTTTTCCTTCATAACCTGACAGGCTGCCATTTGTTAAGTACACTTTGTGTATGGGTTGAGTTTAATTAGTTAAATGTCTACTTGTCATCACTTTGAATCTCTTTATGACATCATAATGATCAACACCATTCAAAAATTAGCTTTTTATTTAGATGAAAACAAGTCTGAACAGCGAGGAGAAATGACAGGCACAAACTAGCTTTGATCACAGTGAGGAGCTGATTGGGTTTCTTTCTCACGTCCATGGGTGAAGTGAGAGTTTAAATCAAGTAATTTATCTGCAGAAAGTCCATCACAGTCTCATCACAGCATAAAAATATTTGCTCATTCACACCTGCTTCGGAAATACCTAGCTAACAGCCGCTGCCAGGCATGATCAGAGACTATATGTTTATCTGAGTCTGGAGACCCAGAGCACACACACAGAGACCCCAGAGCTCATTAAACAGCTCTGTGAAGCCACATAATACTATAGTATTATAGTAGAGTGCATTTCTCTCAGTTTTAAAAGCTCAAAGTCATTAAATATGGGTCATATAAAGAGAAAACCCCATTAAAAAAAGTGCTTTCTGTCACACATTGAGATTGGTGATAACCTTTAGTATTTAACCAAGAAAACACACAAGGCTCATTCCTGTTATCAAAGTCCCTTTAATGGCAAGTCAGTCCACTTGGTAGCCATCTTTGGAATGCTCCTGGGAAGGCTGGGCAGCTATTTTCTATGTAAACACATCTTATAAAGTACATATCTAATCTACTTGACTGGGGAAAGACCAAAATCTCCAAAACTGTTGGTCAAGATTAAGATAAAATAACATATTTCAACTCAGCAGTAAAATCTCACAACAATGGTATTACAAATTGTGCTTATTTAGCTCAGATCATGCAAAAAAAAGCAATTTTTCAGGCTGGTTCCGCTAATGCGCATGCTCGTTCTCGAGATGACTGACAGGTAATGCCTGTATCTAAAATGCTCTTTTACCTCTAAGGCGGGACTTCCTTTTCAACACTCATTGGGCACTCCAATTTCTCCCATTCATTTTAATATCCATCTATGTTAAACTGTATGCTGTTTTGCAGTACAGTACTTTCATGTTCCCATCATATCAGTCTTAGAGGTTCATTTTGTCATTTTCTAATTCATACCATTTAATTGAAATGGTGAATTTTTTAAGTTCTAAACTTGCCACATCAATTTTGTAATTTGTGTGCTTCTAGTGGCAGTAAGGACTGTTTTCAAACAGGTTTCCCAAAACTCTTCCCTCGTCTTCCACTGGCTGATCAAACAGGTAGTTGAAGTTCAATTTTTTCTACTTTTGTTTTTCTTTTCTTTTTTGGTCACCTTTGGAAATCACACTAGCTCGTTTTATTACAATATTACAAATAAGTGAACATAGGTAATTTTCTTAGAAGTTAGTATTAATAGTCAGTGTCTGAGCATTAACAAAGCATGTTTCTTGATCTGGTGTACGGTTTTTATTGAAATACACCCTTTATAACACAAAATTATTTTATAGTTTTTAATAAGTAACAGAGTTCAAAAGGTACAGCATAACAGGAATGACCCACAAATATGACTTCCCAGAAAGTAAAGTTGGATGTTTTTCTTTTATTTGTGAAAGCTGGTACCAGTCAAGATGGGACATGTAAATGCAGAAATGTGGCTGAAAATCCTTTGAGAAAATTCCTGTAGATCCAGGAGCACCAGCTGTTGTCTGAATGGTTCTTATAACTGAAAGTGACAATGTGATGAATAAAAGTTTAATGCTGTGTGGAGGTCTTGTGTTAATGCGGAGGTCTGTGTGTGTCCCTCCATGTTGAGGTTTTGCTGTCTGTGTGTGTTCTGTCACCCTGGGTGGCTGAATTCTATATCTTTCGTGACATTTTAAATGTGGCCCATACATTTAGAGAGTGACAAAACACACAAATCAGTGCAGATTGCCTGCAATTTGGCTGATGTATGGATCCTAAATATGATTTTAATACTGACATTCACTATTGGGCTATTATCTATCTCTCTTTATAACTCTATATGGATCATTTTTTCAGTCTGTTTGAAAGTTATGGAGCTGAAAATTCATACTGAGCAACCTTTAAAAAAAAAAAATAAGCCACTCATTATAAAATATTCACAAACTCTTTGCACGATATTAATTATCAAATTACAGTATATCAATATCAAATTAAAATGTACTTACTGTACAAATTTCTGTTTTGTTACTTGGCATTGAGTTAATTGCTGAAAATCCTCTTTTCATAACCAATCGTTATTTGTATTCCTTTTATTGCAATATGCTTTTTAAATTATTATTATTATTATTATTAACCAGTGTGAAGATTGCAAGATTATTTTTTTGCATGTCTGCACATCAGTTGTGCACTTTAAATAAGCATGATGGATATAATAGAGTGCACTGTATGAAACTGTTCATTAAGAATTCGGACAACGCTACAAAATAATGCCTGATATAGTGCACTAAATAGGGAACAGGGAGTAATTTCAGACACAGCAGACAGTGTTTTCAAACCAGGGTGGATGGTTACATATGATAGACAGACATCTTTGAAGAAATGCACGTTGAGACACCTGCACTCCATTCAATTTGTTGTTATGTGACTAGCTTTTTTTAAGCTCAAGAACGTGATCAGTCTGAATAGCCCTTATAATGTCTTACAAGTAATATAATACTGTATATGCCTTGCAACAAAATACAATTTTTTTACTTAAACCATTTGTCATTTGTTTATATATCAATAAATTAATAAATAATATGTTAGTTTATACAGTGATGAATTTACTCATTTCCATCAGTGGGGCCTTATTGTTGGAGTTGTTGTGAAAAGCTCTCTTGATCTGTAAAAGTGCTCATGACACGCCACTGTATGTAATTACCATACCACAACAGTACCATTGTAGATCTGTGCTGCAATTTGCATTCCTTCCTGATAAAGTGATGATCACTGGACAGAGAGAAGCTGGCCTCAAAGGAAGTGACCTCAGGGCCTGATGGCATCTCCTGATTAGAGGGAAACTTGCTGCATAATGTTTTAATTCACATCTGAGTGCCCTCTCTGTACACTGCCAATTTATCTCTTCCTGTTCTTGCACTCTCTCCATCTCTTCAATCCTTCACTTATTCTCGCCCACTGTCCCCTCTGTCTGCATACTTGAAATCCTTTTTTAATCTTCCCTCATCCCTCCCTTCCTCTGTTTCTTTATCTCTTTTTCTCTCTCTCTTCCCTCACTTTGTAGTGCTCCTGGCATCCTTATCATGAATTGTTCATGTCTTTGTGATGAAAGGAACTGCCTTCATTTCCACAGGAATGCGCCCCTCTCAGTGTCCATATGGAAACACTTGCCAGACAGATTGGTTCTGTTCTTTGCTCTTCCCTAGAGCATCAGACACGACTGATCACTTAATACATGTCCAGAATAGAGTGATGTCAGAAAAGAGGGAGCAATGAGCCAAGAGAAGAAGCATTTAACAGTGTTACGTTAAAATAACCTAAAATGATGTGGCATGGTGAATTATTTTATAATATCAAGGCCACTCTTTTCTACCTAATGAAATAGAAAGAGAACAGGGTCGGTAAAGCTCCTAAATTACATAAAAATTACAATTAAAGCAGTCCAAATGACTTTTGGAAAGTTTTCTGTAGCCATATGTCAGCTTTGTGTGGAAAACAGACAGAAATTTCAGTAATTATCGGAGGGGAATATTATCAGTGAATGACGACTTAAATTTCGGACTGTTCCACACACAAAACTATCATATGGCTTCAGTAGACTTGGAATATAATGCACAAGTTGTATGTTAGTTATAGTAAATTTGTTGAACTACAATTGTGGTTACTCTGCTAGTACTCCTGTGTGATAGGTTTGAGAATTATGTTGGCATTTGTGGACAGGCATTAGCTTGGTTTAGGTAGTATTTATCTGACTGCAACCACTTTGTCTGTGTGAACTGTCAGATCACAATAAAGTTAAGTATGGAGTGCCACAGGGATCTGTTTTAGGGCCTCTGCTTTTCTCCTTATATATTTTTCCCCTGGGAGACATTATCAAGAACCATGGAATTTGTTTTCACTGTTATGCCAGCGATACCCAAGGTCAGATCTGGAAATGTGTCATGGGGTGGCATGCAGACAATGAGGGGTGGCAACACCAAAGCAAGCACCCATGCGTAGTTCTTATGGATCAAGGTACCAAGCTTCATTGCAAAAAGTACTAGTTCATTAATTGGAGTCATTATCAAATTATAAATATCCATGAATTTGCAATACAACTGCATTTCCACATGAACCACACATACAGTTGAAGTCAGAAGTTTAAATAGACTTAGTATTTAAAAATATTTTTTTAACCACTCCACAGATTTCATATTAGCAAACTATAGTTTTGGCAAGTTGTTTAGGACATCTACTTTGTGCATGACACAAGTACATTTTCTAACAATTATTTAGAGACAGATTGTTTCAATTTTAATTGACTATATCACAATTCCATTGGGTCAGAATTTCACAAACACCAAGTTAACTGTGCCTTTAAGCAGTTTGGGAAATTCCATAAAATTATGTCAAGCCTTTAGACAATTAGCTTCTGACAGGAGGTGTACTGAATTGGAGGTGTAGCTGTGGATGTATTTTAAGGCCTACCTTGAAACTCAGTGCCTCTTTGCTTGATATCATGGGAAAATCAAAAGAAATCAGCCAAATCTCCACAAGTCTGGTTCATCATTGGGAGCAATTTCCAAATGCCTGAAGGTACCACGTTCATCTGTACAAACAATAGTACGTAAGTATAAACACATGGGACCACGCAGCCATCATACCGCTTAGGAAGGAGACACATTCTGACTCCTAGAGATGAATGTAATTTGGTGTGAAAAGTGCAAATCAATCCCAGAACAACAGCAAAGGACCTTGTGAAGATGCTGGAGGAAACAGGTACACAAGTGTCTATATCCACAGTAAAATGAGTCCTATATCGAAATAACATGAAAGGCTGCTCAGAAAGGAAGAAGCAACTGTTCCAAAACCACAAAAAAAAAGCCAGACTACAGTTTGCAAGTGCACATGTTGTGGGGGTGCTTTGCTGCAGGAGGGACTGGCGCACTTCCCAAAATAGATGGCATCACGAGGATGGAAAATTATGTGGATATATTGAAGCAACATCTCAAGACATCAACCAGGAAGTTAAAGCTTGGTTGCAAATGGGTCTTCCAAATGGACAATGTCCCCAACCTCCAAAGTTGTAGCAAAATGGCTTAAGAACAACAAAGTAAAGATATTGGAGTGGCCATCACAAAGCCCTGACCTCAAACAGATAGACAATTTGTGGGCAGAACTGAAAAAAACATGTGAGAGCAAGGAGGCCTACAAACCTGACTCAGTTACACCAGTTCTATCAGGAGGAAAGGACCAAAATTCCAACAACTTATTGTGAGAAGCTTGTGGAAGGCTATCCAAAAAGATTTACCCAAGTTAAACAATTTAATGCTAATGCTACCAAATACTAACAAACTGAATGTAAACTTCTATCCCACTGGGAATGTGATGAAAGAAATACAAGCTGAAATTAATAATTCTCTCTACTACTATTCTGACATTCTTAAAATAAAGTACTGATCCTAACTGACCTAAGACAGGGAATGTTTGGAAAACTGTACTTTTGGGTGGGAGTGCTAGGAAACTCATGATTATTATTTATTTAATGCACAATAAAAGATTCTTTAAAATCACCTATTTTTATAAACAGTCATTCTTAATTACCGATTCAAGCACTCAAATAGATATTTCACATAATATGGTAATTTAATCTCTACATCTGCCACTATCAGTCTTGGGAATTTGTTAGTCAGTAGATGAACACATAGATCAGCAATTTAATCAAGAACATAACTGCTTGGTCTAGTGGTTACTTTTTGCATCTAGATTTTAGAGGTTCTGGTTTCTAATTCACCAAAATACAACTTTTTATTGTAATAAACCCAGATTGCATCTGTATTTCAGTGAATAGGTGTTACAATGCATATTGCAATAAAAGACATGGGGAGACGAGAGTAGCGGAAACACAGACGCGTTTACTGATCATTCCGCCAATCAAAACCGATCAGATGAAACAGAAATTCCTACTCAAGAACTGGAGGAGATGTTTCATCTGGATTATACACATATATCTTGACGAAAGCAATTTCAAAAAGAGCTGAGGACACGTCTCAACTGATGGCAAAACCCCTATTAACCCCTACACAATGTCAACATTTTACATCTATATTTTTTAAATACTTATACTGGGGTGGCAGATGGGGTGGCAATGCCTTTTCTTAGGGTGGCATTTACCACCGTATGCCACCCCGATAGATCCGACTCTGCCGATACCCAACATTATATTTCTTGGAATTCCAACAAAATGTCCAAATTAGCAGTGTATGAATGATATCAAATGTTCATAATTCTGCACACCCGGCCCCTAATCAGGCTGATCAAGCCCAAGAGGGATAAAGGTGACCGGGGACAGCAGTGCGACAGAGAGAGAGTTACGGGCAGCTGCCTAATACCTGTGTGTGTGAGACATCTTGATTAAAATATTATTTATACTATCAACCCAGTTCTTTCCATTGAAAAGTGTTACATTATTGGAACAAAACACCCAATAAATACATAAAATATAATTTGTCTCTTGATGGATGTACTTTTACGCCATCTTCAACAGCAAAAAATGTAGGTGTTATATTTGATAGCAATCTAACATTTGAAAAGCAAATTTCCATTGTTTGTATAACAGCATTCGTCCACCTCAGAAATATTAATCAGCTTATAAGTTATGACATGCTATCTGCTTCTGATGCTGAGAAATGAATTAATGCGTTCATGACCTCAAGACTAGATTACTGTAATGCAATACTGGGAGGATGTCCTGCAGGATAATAAATACACTTCAACTGGTTCAACTGGCAGCTAGAGTGCTGACTAGAACCAAGAAATATGATCATATTAGCCCCATTTTATTGTCGTTACGTTGGCTACCTGTTAAGTTTATCTGTCTATTCAGCCAGACACACACCTAATTTATTAACTCATAGATATGATGCTTAAGTTAGTGATGCCAGAAATGGAAACAATTTATTCTAAAGTGTTATTCTAAAACTCTGCTTTAAAGGGACTGGCATCTATGCTATCTATCTATTTATTTTCCTGTCTCAATCTGGGGATGTAAATCCAAAGGATACCAGAGCCTACCAGATCCAGCTCCGGTCTTGCTTATTTTTCGACTCCCACTACTACGTGTCACTGTGTGATGATGACCAACTGCAGCCTGCACCAGCCCGACTTCACTTCAGTCTACTATGATGGACTTCACGGATGATGAACTGATGCAAACTCTAAGACATCGGATTCTTCATGAGCCACTGTCTGAAACTTGGGTTCAGAATGGAGTTCACCAAAATAATCTGCCATAAACTTCCAGTCGGACTGTGATGCCCCTCACTGACTGATGCCTGTATCATCTTGGTCTAAGAATAGACTACAATCTTAAAATAGAATACATAGACAATTAATTAACTGCCAACAAATGTATTCATCAGCCAAATACCAAACGACAGTGCATCTAGAGAACATGAATTTCCCCAGTTAATTCGGGATCACTTCAAAGACTTTGTCACCTTATAACTTAATTTCAAATAAAATTATTTTGTTTAAACATTGGCGCCCAACATTCACTTACTTACTAATTTAAACCATGACTTGTTCTACACATACAACAAATAATATTGCCGTTATATTCATGTGGTTTAGCCAAAGTGAGCCTTAATTATCCCACGGTTTTTTCTCCTTTACCAACATTTTATGGAGTTTTTTTTTCCTTGTCAAAGTCGCCTTTGGCTGGCTTACTGAGGGTCTAAATACAAATATTATTTAACCAAGGCATAATCAACCATCACATTTTTATCAAAAAGCACAATAATGACAGACATTTTTGGCTTTATTTCTTGTTATGGCATAATTTCCTGTACAGCTGCTTTAGAATGACAGCTGTTGTGAAAAGCACTATACAAATACAAATTACTTGACTTGAACCTGAAGGCAAATTACTTTATACATCCACTAAAAAATGGAAAAGTCATTCATACTGACATTCATTTTTAAATGTGGCTTAATACTTTATGGGGCCACTGTACTTTATGTCCCATCGAGTTTTCGCATAATAATGGCCATAATAATCTGGGAGTTCAGAGGTGTGAAAAGCCTTGTTTTTTCCTCTAATTGCCCAGTAGCTGAGCATACAGAATTGTGATGTGTGGTCACCCGAAGTCGTCCACGCTGTTTGAGGGTAATTACTAATATGTCACTGATGGAACATCTGCTGCCAGTAACTCCGTCTAAGTAGAAATGTTGGATTGGTTTTTGCTCTACTAAGTGGTTTTCAGCTGCTTACTCGAGAACCACAAGCATCCTGGACATTTTTTGATGAAACCATATATATGAGAACTGTATAACCCTTTTTTGTGTGTGTGTGTGTGTGGGGTGGGGGTGGGTATGAATACAATAATGAATGTAATGTGAATATTATAATGTTGCTGTTTTGTGCAAAAAGAGGATTTATAAGTAATTTTTCACAACACATCGGTAAAACAAAATCGGAAGTAGTGGCTGGTATCACATATCAAGATAACTAGAGTCTGTTGCATATGAAAATGTATTATACTGCAAAACATTATTTTCCTATCAGTATTTTTGTCTGGTTCTCCAGTAATAATGTCTAAAAATGATTAGGGTAAACAGGATATCAACATAAACTTGAGATATTAAGACTTCTGAGACATCTCGAATTAAGTTTATTTTACTTACTCTCCTTGGCAAATAGTATTTTCCTGTTTTAAGCATACATCTAACAACAATTAATGAGCTACTTTGATGCATAAAACAAGAAGAAAAAAACTATCTGCCAATGGGGTAAGAAGAATAAACTTAATTCAATACATGCAGTATTCTACAACCCCAATTCTAAAAAAAGTTGGGACAGTATGGAAAATGCTAATAAAACAAAAAGCAGTGTAACACACAACAAAAAAGTTGGGACAGTCAAGTGTTTAACACTGTGTAACATCGTCATTTCTTCTTATAACACTTAAGCATTTGGGCACTGAAGACACAAGTTTGTTAAGTTGAGCAACCAGAATTTTACCCCATTCATCCATTATGCAAGTCTTCAGCTGCACAATTGTACAGGGCATACGTTGCCGCATTTTGCCTTCAAAATGTGCCACACATTCTGTATTTCGCTAGGTGGGTGTGATTTTCCGGTTGGCTAGCGGATGTGTAATTGGTTGGTGTTTTGTGTGTAGTCACTGCTTGCTTGCGTGTCATGCGGTTAGATTCTTGCTTTTTAAATGTTGTATTTTGTCTTAAAAATGTCCCGGACAATGTGTGCAGTTAATGGTTAACCTAATAATCAAGCGAAATTAACGTTTTGTCTAATATAGTAACGTTATGATCAGAAACTACTCACAAAGCGAAGCGCTCCAGTCCCAGATGCTGCTTCTTCCATCGGCTGGCTACAGAAGGATTGACTTACGATAGACGTCCAGAAATGGAGCAATTAATTACATAAATGATTTTGGTATCAGGTGAGAGTTTGTTCATTTCTATTTAGCATCTTTTTTGTGAATGCTTCTCTAGTTTTGAAATGGCATTATTACGGAGTATAAAAAGGAACAGTGTTTTTCCTGAACAGGCTGTGAGTGGTGACAATGTTTTTAACTGTTTTCATGCTGTGATGCTAAATGGGTAAATTCTACAGTGGAAGACCATAATTATTAGGTGAGACATGTACAGTAGTGAGATGTTTTAGGACGTTTGAAATAAATTGTGTTATTTTCCCTGCCTGAATTTCTCTTTCTTTTGAGTGACTTTACAGAATGTCTTCCCTTAAAGGAATAGTTCACACAAAAATGAAAATTTGCTGATAATTTAAAGAATTTAAAATATTTAGGATTTCATTTCAGGCCTCCTCCAACAATGCAAATGAATGTACTCCATTTTTGATGGTCCAAAATGCATACATATTTAGGGTGCATCAAAATAATCCACACAAATACAGTTCTTCTGAACCCAGTTTTTAACTACAAATGTTAGCTTCTGTATTTCTCTGTGACGCGCGCTAATGAGAGGGATGACGTAAGCTCGTTGGTATGGTCACGTGTCAGGTGGAAGAGGAGGCAGGAAGTGCCTAAGTGAACTATTCCTTTAAGGGGATAAAGTTGATTAGGTAAACAGTGTGGACATTAATTCAGTATCAATTACATTTTACATAATCATTAACAGATTCGCCTCACTATAACAATATCGCCTCGCTATAACTCTGATAACTTGTTCTCAAGTTTCTGTCATTTATAATGCTGCGTTAATACACAACATAATGACTGTTTACACTTATTAGGAAGTTCCGCCCGCATTGCCCACAAAGCGTCATGGGACTCGGGAATATTATGGATATATGCCCTCTTGTTCCAAGGTTGGTTCTTGTTTGTATGTAGTGCATTTGTAGCCAGCATACTGCTCTTGTGTTTGTTACTTTCTTCAAACGATTCCTTCATTGCATCCCCTTATTTTGTTTATAATTGAAGTTCTGCGTTTGGATCCTCCCTCTCGCCTCATCACTACACAACCCTGATATATCATACCATGTGCTCAGGAATACTTCTGTAAACCTTTGTCAGTCAGCACCATTCACCATTGCATCCACAGCTGCAAGTTAAAGCTTTATTATACAAAGCAGAAGCCATGTTTCCCAACCCTGTTCCTGGAGGCCCCCCAACACTGACACACCCAATTCAGGTCGTGGAGTCTCTACTAATGAGCTGATGAGTTGAATCAGGTGTGCTTGATTAGGGAGATATCCAACATGTGCAGTGTTGTGGGGCCTCCAGAAACAGGGTTGGGAACCACTGCCTTAGCAACACTGTCCAGAAGTGATGCTGACTTCTCTGGACTCGGACTCATCTGGAGATTTTACATATTGATAAACAATTGACTGTCTCAACTTTTTTATGGAGCATTTTTTTTTTAAATGACTCTTTTTAAAATAAGTAAACCATCAAATAATGTGTTGTTGTAGTCCTTTAAATATACCACAGGGTAAACAGTATTTACAAATCACTTTTTTGGAGATCTTATTAGCATTTTCTACCCTGTCCCAGTAGTACCACTGTACCAGTAAAATGATTTCAGTCACTAATTTCAAACTAATATTACTTATTTCTTCCGTTGAAATTAAAAGAAGATCTAAAGTTGAATGTTAGCCTCAGTCACCATTAACTTTAATTGCATTCTTTTTACATACAATCAAAGTGAATGGAGACTGAGGCATATCCTTTTGTGTTCTAGCAAAGAAAGGAAGTCTTTCGGCTTTGGAACAACATGAGGTTGAGTAAATGAATGTTTACATAGTTGTACATGAAAACAAGACAAAAACATTGATAAACATTTGTTTTAGGCCATAAAAAATAATGATCGCCACAGATGTTATCTCGTGACCAATCCACAGACTTTAGTAGTGAGATGCACTCGCATCATCGCCTGTTTACAGATGTCACCCATTTAGACAAACATGTTTACATGCTCCTTAACCTTTCCAAGAGCAGCAAACATTTCTGCAGTCCTGCTTAGGATCTCTCCAGACCACTACAGCTGCCTCAGTTCAACTCTAATTGTTTGGGTCTGAATACCAGGGCAGTATTTTATACCGAACACTTAGTTGTTAGTTATCCAAGAAAGCCACAAAGCAGCTTTCTGAAATAATGCTAAATGCCAGTGCTCCAGCTTTGTTTTTTCTCTCTCTGCATGTAATTTACAGACGACTTGAAGCACTTCAAATGTGTTGCCTTGACCCCATATGGTGTGTGTGCTGTGTAAACTGGCATTATGAAAACTGCAAAGTCAATGTTTTCACTCTGGGCTTGGAATCAGAATTTCTAGAAATCAGAATGTGACCTACCCTCGCTTGATTTGCTCCCCTCTCATTTTTACACACCAATTACCAGGATAATTTCGAGCATACCAGTGCGATGTGGACCTTTCCCAGAACCGCACTCTGGAATGCATATACAAATGTGGCAACACAGCGAGGCATTTATCTGACATATTTAGTATTTATACTTTCGCTTAGAGTGGAATGCTGAGAAGAATAAATTAACGTGCAATGCATTTATTAGAAACAAATTAGCAATTTGATGAAACCAGTGCCTTCTCAAGTTTTCAATTTTATATACCATGTCACACAAAAAACCTGTTGAAGTGTTAATAAATGAAATTGCGACATCTTACATGTTAAATGAGTCCAACATGTTAAATGAATGAAACATTTAAAATATGTTGGTATTTACTGATGCCTTCAGAAAAGTAACAGGGTTGACAGTTGTACAGTTTGACGTTAAAAACTTTAAGGTTGTGACACTATAACAGGCTTCTACAAATATCCACTATTTATTATTGAATTGTCAGTTTACTATACAGAATTATGGTAACAGGGTAAACATTTATGATCATCTACTGACAAACAGAACAAAACATAGAGTGATAAAAAGATGAGACTTCAACTTGTCTTTGAAGTGTTCAGGATCTCATAGCAACATTGTTTTTTTTTTAATTGAATAGTCCATTACTTAAAGGAGGAAAACATATGATGATAACAGGGTTGATGCATAAACCTTAATCCTTAATATTTGTCAACTAAAATCTAAAGTGGATGTTGCATTTGTGAAGACAAAATAGCATCCTTCATCTGGAATTCAATGTGTATGTGTGTGTGTGTGTGTGTGTGTGTGTGTCCAAGTCGGAGAGAAAAAGTGACCAACATTTTTACCCTCTTTCCTGATAGCCAGTGAAGTATATCTTATTCAAATTTAACAATAAACATAACATCATATAAGAGAAGGAAAAACATATAATTTAATTAGTGTATATGGATAGAGTGTGTAAAATTAGTTATATATTAAGTTATATACGGGATGCCCGACATACCAACCTCAGCTGCAGTTGTCAGGATTTACTTGTCAATATTTGCCCACTGGATTTTTAGGGACATTTTACTGTTATGAGGGCATTTTTGTTTTCATTGATTTAAGTCAAATACTTCAATTAAAATCAAACAATTTTGGTCGTTGTCTACTAAATTAACATAAAATGCAGAAGATATCAGAACAAAATAAACATTCTATTAGAATTTATTTTAAATAATTGGCCAGTCCCATTGTTAGATCATAAAGCACTCTACTATCTACCATCACAGTAGACTTCGTATATAAGCACCAGTGCATATTCATATACAGGCTTAAAGTAGAACAGGCTATTATGAAATACAACCCCAATTCCAAAAAAGTTGGGACAGTATGGAAATTGTTAATAATGAAAAAAAAGTGATTTGTAAATTCTTTTCACCTGTGCTATATTTATATATACATGGTATTTTGGTGGCGTAGTGGACTAAATCACATAACTGTTAATCAGAAGGTCGCTGGTTCGATCCCCATGGCCACAACCCCTGTTTCCTTGAGCAAGGCACTTAACTACAGGTTGCTCTGGGGGGATTATTCCTGTAATAAGTGTAACAGGTGAGGCAATCGTGTAACGGCATAAAGTATAAGGAGCGTCCAAAAAAAGCCTAGTCCTTCAAGAGCAAGGATGGGTTGAGCCTTGCCAATTTGCCAACAGATGCATAAGCAAATAATCCAGCATTTTGATAACAATATTCCCCAAAGAAAAATTGGAAGGTTTCGGGGCATTTCACCGTCTACAGTGCACAAAAGATTCAAGGAATCAAGTCAAATCTTGGTGCGTAAAGGGTAAGGCCGAAAACCACGTCTGAATGCATGTGATCTCCGATCCCTGAGACATCACTGTCTTAAAATCAGTTATTTGTCTGTAATGGATTTCATGTCAGGGGCTCAGGAATATGGAAAATCTTTGTCCATCAACACCATTCAGTTAAGGTTTTACTTTGCTAAAGAGAAGCCCTACATCAACACTGCCCTGAATCACTGGTGACTTCTCTGAGCTCGGTCTCATCTGAGATGGAAAGTAGAACAGTGGAATTGTGTTTTGTGGTCCGACTAGTCCACATTTGAAATAGTAAAAAAAAACAAGAAAAAAAACCCAGCCATTATGTTCTCTGTGTCAAAGAGGAAATGGAACATCCAAGCTGTTATCAGCGTCAGGTCCAAAAGCCAGTCTCTGTCATGGTAGGGGGTATGTCACTGATCATTGCATGGGTAACCTGCACATCTATGAGGGCACCATTATTGCAGAAAGATATGTACACATTTTGGAACAACATATGCTGCCATCCAGATGCCGTCTTTTCCAGGGACCCACAGCATTTTCCAGCTGGGCAACATCAAACCACATACTGTCCGCATTACATTAGATAATGTGTGGCATAGTATAAAGCAAGAGCTGCTTGCTAAACTTAAACTTGTGTCATTTTACGTACTGTCCCAACCTTTTTAGAATTAGGGTTGTATATTTAAATCAGAGGAATCCACGATTGGTGGGGCTTTTGTTCGCCTCCACATTCTAAATATCTGAAGCATTTTTGTCACATTCAATGGCATTTTGCCTTAACTCTGTCAACCAACAGACAGCACAGTTTACATGTTAACTATACCCAATTATATCAAAGATTTGACATCATACACTTCACACATCGTAAATTAGACAAGTACCATTCAGTTAAACCCTTAACGATGACAGCTGAAATAATTTCAGCAAACCCCATGCCTGAGAAATAACCACCACCATGGTCTAAAACATTCTACCACATCAGTCACTCACTCAAATGTAAAGTGGAGCTGGATGATTTAGAAGGAATAGCACAGCACTGTGAAACATGCAAAAAGACTTTGGCTAAAATTCTTTGGCCCAGACCTTTTTTTAATGGAATAGTTCACCCAAAACTTGATCAACTCACTTTTTGCAATGGCCAATTCAAATTTGCCAACTACGGTGAAGGCTGCACATTTATAAATTCAAAGCTCATGGGTTCTTGAGTGTCTCATGACCAAATGTCATGATGTCAAACCTGTGCCGAAGTCACCATATTTGATTTTGGGTGCTGCAAGCAAGAGTTGATCAATGATTTGATTTTAGAGTAAATAACATCTTACATCTTGCTCTGTTCCTAACACATAGTGATTATATTGCTTCAGAAGACTTAGATAATAGTACATGAGTCGTATAGACTATTTTATTTTTTTTGCTTGACAGCCCCAATTCACCATTCACCATTCACAAAAAAAAACACTGTGAAGATTTTTACAATTTTGTTCTATGGAGAAAGTCATGGTTGAATGGAGCAATGTGAGTGTGAATAACTGATGACAGAATTTTAATTGATGGGTGAACTATCATTTTAAATCCACAGCTGTTGCATTTCTTAGAGAGGATCTTGCCATTCAGCTCCATTTCATCTCAACTTCACAGTGGGGTTAGGAAAAGAATTCTGCTCATATCCTAAAAGTTTATATATATGTGAATATAATTCAACCTAAAATTCCTTGGACCACCGCCTTGAGTTAAATACTACAAACTGTAGCTACTCACAAACAGATGGGTATAGTGTTTATACAGATGTTGTTGAGGACATATTTCAATTTTGTTTACTTTTTTGATACATTAATTTTGAGAGAAGATTTCAATCTCATTTGCAGTGTGGGCAATAGGGATCTTAATTCAAATCAAAATTGCCATATTGACATTTATAATATTGATATTACAATAAATGTTTTGTTTTACCCGTGACTCACTAAAATACTTACCAGCAGTAATAACATGGTGAGTTCTTTTTATTCACTGTATAAAGTCATTAACAACAGATGTCCAAAGACAAAACACAATAATTGAGTACATTTTCAAAATGTTGTTGTATCTTAAAGGTGCACGCAGGTTAGATTTTGTCCATGTCTTCTTGGACTTAAACTGACACCAAATGATTAGATGTCTTCATCTAATGTGAATTAAATATGTTTTATGTTTAATACTTTTTATAATGAGGATAAAAATAGAGTGCACCTTTAAAAAAATTACCTACTGAGAGGGGGAACATAATGTAAGTAGAAGGTCTGGCAAACAATTGACCATTTTACAACTTTTACATATTGTCTGTATAAGTGTGGTTAATGTTATAACCTTAAATAGACAATTATATATACTGACAATATATATTTTTTTTACATTTGCAAAACGATATTACATATAGTGCAACAGTTCAGAGGTGAAATGTCCAATGAGTGGTGCTGAAAGCAAGTTACAGATATGGGTTTTAAGGTTATTGCCATCGAGTTTGACTGTAAATCAACCAAATCACCACCCTCTCCCAGACCTTAAACTCAAACCAAACTGATAATGTCATAAAAAAACAAAAACAAATATGACATAAAAAATGCAATTGCTGCAGTCATTTTGTGGTGACACTTTATGACACTCTCGGCTCACGTGGCGACTTACATGCTCTTTTTACGACTCGTACGCCGGTCCTCCAAATGTTCAAACAAGCTACTAAGCAATTTGAATCAGGGACTGAAACCATTCCAAGGCATGAAAACAGAAAAAGAACAAATGTTTTTTGCAGAACATATCGAAAACAGGAAAACTGGAAATCCCTTTCAATTGTTCAGTCAAAGCATTAGTTTTAAATGTTGTTAACTGGTAAATAAGTTATTTTTGTTCTGATAATTTTTTTCATGAGACCAAAGTCTAAATGGTTTATCACATTAAATTGTAGGAATCACACCACTTCCTGTTGGCCAAAAAATGTGGATTCTCTCTTTTTAGTTGAACATGATAAGCATGCGATTTGATTCTGCCAGATGTTTATTACACAAACAAGGATTTTCAGAAGAATATCTCAGCTCTGTTTGTCCACACAATGCATGTGAATGGTGACCAGATCTCAGAAGGCCCAAAATAACATAGAGGACATAAAGGCAGCAAAAAAGTAATCCATATGACTCCAGTGGTTAAATCCATGTATTCTGAAGCAATATGACAGGTGAGAGTGAGAAAGACATTTTTTTTTACTAGAGATCTAATCTTTCACTTCCACAATCTGGTGTGAAAGTGACTTTCACTTTCACATTCAGTCACAAAATGGTTGGGGCTGGTCAAAAGTGGAGATTTAAAGTAAAATAGGACTCAAAAAGGTATCTGTTTCTCACACTGCAATCCTGGCCTTGGTAAAACAGAAATTTCACAAGAGCGATAATATTCTGCAACAGTTTTTAAGAGAGCAGGAAAACAGATTTTATGTTGAGTTTTAGAGAGAAACACACTCACACACATACACACAGCATGACTTCCATATTTCTCTGGAGGATGTGATTGTTAGCGGGATATTGCTCTCCTGGTGCGGTGTACTGTAATTACACATGTTCTATTAAAGGCCAGTGCTGTCTCCTCTAAGGCATAGGCACATGCAAGAAATGTAGTCATTACTGTGGCTCAGGCCCCGCTCGCACATGGCCAGTAATACTTTGTAATGACAGAGCCTGGCAGTTATTTTAAGTTTTATTTAAATCCTGCCCTTTTGACCCTGTGGGATCACACGTTTCGCCATGGAGTCTATTAAGACCGACAGCCCAAGGGAAGCCACAGTAGACCCTAACCCATCATACACTTCCTTCAGTATCAATGATTGGCCCACTGATGGACTGTTTGACTGTTTTATTGGATAAATATCCAATCACATTCATATTCAACTGAAGTGGCTCATTTGCACCAAATGGGTTTTGGATAGATCTGTTAGCAGAGGGCTCAACCGGAAGGGCATTCACAAGTGAAATCTCTTTAATATCTCAATTGTTTCTCCAAGACAACATTGAGAATAATGTAGTGCAAATGTAGAGTTATGCTATCCATATACAGTTTATATAGCTCTATACTTGTGCTATTGTACAATAAAATGTATTGCAATATATTTTGCACTTTATTGTATAGTGTACAGTGTTTTTGTAGTATACTGTATATTGTTCTGTTGTGATTTGTGTTGCATAATGTATACTTTATTGTATTTTGTATTGTCTTACTCATATTACTGTACATTTCCTCATGTGCACTGTCACACATTATCCCATGTTGCATTGCTGTACCTACTACATTTTCCACTGGCCTTGCTGTGTGATCATGATAGCTTCTATTCTATTATACTCTATTCTATTCTGTCAAAAATTACTTCCTTACTGTCTATTTTAATTTCTCATAAAAAACAAGTTGATACTTGAAAAATCCAGGGAAATCCCATGATGTCAGGAATGTTTATCTTTTCAGTTCAAATGTTTGTTACCTGATGCATTAACTTCATTAACAGCATGTGTTCTGATTTTAATCTTCAATACTCTTTCCAGTTAAAACATCACTGAAAACAACATTTGCACTTAAAAGAGAATTTGATATCAGCTTATTACACAGGAGTGGCATATACAAGACAAAAGTATTTTTACTATTATTATTATTTATGGGTCACATTACCAGAGAACAATACTGTTTCACAATGTTCAGGGGAAAACCACACACAAATCCCCAAAGTAACCTCAAACAAATCAAACTTTATTGCTCAGAGTTTGCTCTTTTATAGCTCATGAGACTTCATGGAGTTCTCAGTTAATTCTTTGAAGTATTAACATAAGAGTAATTGTTATAGCATAGGAGAGAAAATTTAGCCTTGGGAGAATTTGATGTGAAATGTTTGAGTTCATATTAGAATACCGGGCTTTTGATTGCAGACTTTAGTTTCTTGGCATATCTGAGAAATGTAAAAAAAATTGTATATGCTTGTTGTTTAGGAGAAACAATTCAGTCACTAAAGATACCCGTTTTTATTTCTCTTTCATATGGGGAGCCATGACTTGTGACTCTTGAGAATTCAGGAGAACATGACAATAGACCAGCAATCCAAACTAACCTGCCTCAAAACTGACACTTGACAACAGAAACTACATGTATCATCCGCAACCTTAATCTATATGAATTCATCCTGCCAGCTCTGCATTGTGTGACTCTAACTTTCTCTTTGAAAAGTCAATGATCATTTCCTGTCACGCACGGGTCCCCTAACCAGTGCATGTTGAAAGCAGCCATGACCCTTGGCAAACGACTGATGCCTAATTCTCTCACACACAAAGCAGCATCAGTGCCGTCTGTGATGTTTCCAGCAACTAGAACAACCTGATCTTTGTCCTAGATGTTAAGCAAGCAGAACCTCTGAGCATCTTCATCAAACACAGATTTTTATTGGTGCTGCTACAGTAAGTATTTTACTTTAGCATGCAAATCTACGGACATGAATGATGCCTAAAATCCTGCAAGTTGCCGAGAGAGATGTGCTGCTAGTTTTCTAAGTGAGAGAACTAGTGCTTTTGGCCTGGCGAATGACAAAATGGGTGAAAAAAGACTTACATTTAAGAAGGGACCAGAGCTACACATAGGGACCTAGGGCTGTGCTACAGAAACATCTCACCTCTTGAATTCTATCTTATCTGTTTGGCAACCACATAAATTTCAGTTAGGATCTATATGTTCTATTCAACTCGTCAGATCTTAAGACTCAAGCTAAACATTTCCGTAATAAAGTGTGGGGGTCAGTCTTTCAGAGAGTTGTGCTCTTTTGACTGCGGCCAGTAAGCATCCATCTAGCAACCACACAGAGCACCCTAGCAACCACATAGCAACACCCTAACAACTTCCCAGAATACTCTATACCGGTCAGTACACCTTTAATAAGTTACAAATTACTGATCAAGACATGTTTGAATAAGCTATGATCTGTGTAGTTCATGCAATAATGGAATACAAATGATTTTTTGACCTTAACGGAACTTCAATAAAAGAAGGATTTGAGAAAACCTCACAGTTTGGGAAACGACGGAAGGCAGGAGTGATTTGTGATCTGGAAAAGTTAAAAGACACTTCATCAGAGCGATAATGAAAGAGCGAGCAGCCAGACTCACACCACAATCCACAGAGAGCTTGTTATAATAGATTTCACATGTCTCTCTCTCTCTCTTTCTGTTAAGCTGCCTGCAGCTAATTTGTTGTCATATTAGTGGCCTTGCATAACTGAGGGTGTAATTGAAAGGGAATCAGTAATTGCTTCTTTGAGATCAAATCACACACACACACACACACACACAAAATACAAATATATTGGGTAATACACAAATGATAGTTTATGCACTGAGAAAAGGCTTGTCTTTTGGGATATTCACTAGACATACCAACAAAACTATTTGTAAACAAAAAAAAAATAGTCTATTTCAGAATGGAATACTAGACTGAATACTGCATACAAATCATGCTGCCTATTTTATTTGTTATTTTATAAATAGTATGTGAAACTAGCAGATTATGCATGCCTTAAAGGTGCACTCAGTATTCTTTTTTTCCCATATTTAAAAAGCTTTACTTCTAAAGAAATGAATAGTAATATTGAAACATATGAAATCATGACCACTTACATGAGAAGAGGACTCTAGTCATATCAGTAACCTTATAAAAGCTCTTTTATTCTACATGGGGCAGAGGCGCCCTCATGGGGGCAGCCATGTTAGCATCACATGACCAGCTGAATAGTACCTGCTTAATCTCAGTAACTGCCCTGTTACTGGACATGTTCATTCATGGATTCAATTAATCCTGGTTTACTGTACATAGTGAATTTCTACAATGGCTTTGGTAATTGAAAACTACTGTGTTTGAATGAGGCCACTATGTCAATGTAAGCCACTTCGACATACTTAAAAAAAATTACTGAGTACACCTTTAAATAGTATGCAACAGTGTTGTCATGCAGTGGAACTATTAAAACTTTGCTCTGTTTGTTTGACCATCCCAACCAGCTCGGCCGTGGCACAACTAATGTCATGAGTTTGGGGTGGGACTGTGTTTTTTTTCTACCAATGGTAGGCAAGTAAGTTTGATAACACAAGTGGCACAGACTGACTGTTGCATGGAGTGACAGACACATACACACACACTCTGAAGGAGATGAAGCCTTTCTCCAGACATCTTCATAATGTTATTTTTACTGGCTGAGAGATCATTTAGGGGACGCTTAACTCAATTTAACAAGACGCAAGTAGTGAGGGCAGTCCTGCAGCAAAGAGAAATCACCACAGCGGAAACTCTCCCCTCAGTCTGTGTGGCATCACAGGGCCTCCAGACAGACCTTTCGGCACCATCCGCATCACAGAGAGACGAGAGAGAGAGAGAGAGAGAGAGAGAGAGAGAGAGAGAGAGAGAGACTTCTCAAAGGAAGTAAAGACATTTGGGAGTTAAAACTATTGCGTTTAGAAATAAGTGGGTTCTACAACACATGCCCAATTATTACTTAATTATTATTAATATTACTATTGCAAGTGATTAATCTGATTTTATCATTATTTCCATGCACATTTTCCAACTGCAATCCATATAAACTTGGAGAAGAAAAGGTGCAAATTAACTGCAAAAGACTTCAGAAGAATTAAACGTGAAGCTACCAGGAACCCATTATCCTCCAATGCTACCATATTTCAGAACTGCAACCTACCTGGAGTGTCCAGATGTACAAGGTGCCAAGTGCTCAGAGACATGGCCAAGGTCAAGAAGGCTGAAACACGACCAACACTGAATATATTCACAAGTAGAATCAAGATTGGGCAAAGAAATATATGTAGACAGATTTTTCAAAGGTTCTATGTACAGATGAAATGAAAGTGACTCCTGATGGACCAGATGGATGGGCCCGTGGCTGGTCACTAATGGACACAGGGCACCACTTCGAGTCAGGTGCCAGCAAGGTGGTGGAGGGGTACTTGTATGGGCTGCTATCATTAAGGATGAGGTAGTTGGACCTTTTCAAGTTGAAGATGGAATGAAACTCAACTCTCAAACCTACTGCCAGTTTATGGAAATTACTTTCTTCAAGCAGTGGTACAGGAAGAAGTCCTCAACATTCAAGAAGGCCATGATTTTATGCAGGACAATGCTCCATCACATGCATGCAAGTACTCAACTGCTTGGTTAGCTAGCAAGAGTCTCAAAGATGCCCAAATAATTTGCCCCCTTCCTCACCTGATTAAATCCTACTGAGAACTTGTGGGCCCTTCTCAAAAATGAGATTTTCAGTGAGGGTAGACAATGCACCTCTTTGAACAGCATTTGGGAGGCTGTGGTTGCCGCTTCAGCTAAAGTTGATCGTGAACAGATCAAGAAACTGACAGACTCATGGATGGAAGGCTCATGGCAGTTATTGAAAAGAAGGGTGGCTATATTGGTCACTGAATATTTTTAAAAGGCCAAAAATTTAATTTTGTGTTACTTATTTGTTGCACCTACTCTAAAAATTGATAATAAACAATTGAGTTGAAATTATTTTTGTAATTTAGTTGCCTAATAATTGTGCACACTTATATACTCCCCTGAGAACAACAAAACTCACTTTATCTTTGTTAAACATTCAAGTTTGAGGTTCAATAACATTTTGTGTTGATTGAGAGCATTGTGTTTGTTCAACAAAAATAATCCTGAGGAATACAATAATAATTGGGCACGCAGTGTAATTGGCATAACATAGTTTTGTGAAAATGACATTTGTGATGTGACATGCTACAGTATATGCGTTTAAACAGCAAAGTTTCTTTGGAAAACCTGATTCTGATATGTCAAAATAACGGCTGTGTCACTGCATAACTTGCCATGTATCCGGGCAATCTACGTTTCTTACTTATCTATGCTCATGTTATGTCTCTCGTTTCACTCCACAATTTCTGAAAGTAAGCTAATAAAGTGTTTTAAACTCAAAGCTATATTTTATATCCATATATTTATTTATTTGGGAAGCAGACGTGTAATGAGCAGTATAATCTACAGTCAGCTCGTCATTACTGCAAAATTAACCCCTTCAGGGCTGTGTTAATCTCATCAATTAAATTATTGACAAAAATGTTTGATTTTGTTAGTGATAAATAAGATGAAACCAAAAAGATGCATCATGATGATAATTAAACGTTTTTAATTAAATTATGATGACTGTAAGAAACGAAAAGTGCACAAACAGGAGAAACATCTGTTTTTAGAAGAAGAAACATAAGAAAAAATGTATTCATCTAATCTAATAATCCAGTATTTTGAACAGGAAAAAATAACCGCTTTACAAACAGGTTAATTTCCTCACTTAAACGCATCCTGTTTATACATGAGATTAATCAGGACAACTACAACATATGTCATATTAAAAATGTAATCTTAACAGACAATGAAGAGAATGAACAGGTGAACTTGAATTAAGTTACATGCTAGTCAGAACCCGTAATATTGCGTTGGTAAATGAACTTGTTTTTATAAAAAAAATCAACTGGCTAAAACACAGAAAATTAATAATCTCTTAAGTACAGAGAATTTCAGAATACCGTAAATTGAAGAGTAGCTAATAATTCAGTAAATTAATTATATTATAAATTAGTTTTAAAAAGGCTGTATCTTTCATATGTTTAATAAAGATTTAAAGCAATGAATGTTTATAAATTTTTCTAAATGTTTTGTTACAGTTTGACACATTTTTGTCATTGTGCACATTCTTTTTTCATCAATTTTATTGTCATTGCTTTAACTTTTAGTGCCATTTTAGTCAATTTTAGAGTAAAACTGACTCAAATATATGAATATTCCATGTTGAAATAAATATTTACTAAATTTACAAAAAAGAAAAAGGTATAAACATTGCCACTGCTTCAGGGTGATACAAGATCCATCCACTTCTCCTGATTACCCTGTCTGGGTTTATTTGTGATAATGACTGGCTGACTGCACATTATCAATTACATATGAATTCACAGACTTTATGGAATATTTGTACTTTTAAAAAATGCATTTGTTACACCACAGGGTCATTTAAAATGAACTACTTAATGCAGAAAGGAGATACAAAAAAGGTGACATGGGGTTGTGCTAGAGGCGCCAAGAGAGAACAAGTCATGGTATAATTCACAAACTGGAGATGTCACAGTTCCTGTGGATGGTTGACTGGTCAACAGCATGATGGTAAGACAAACCCTTTTCAACATTAGTTTCCGTTTGCTCTGTCATTTCCTGTGCTCTCTCCTTCCCAGACTTATGAAGTATGCAGGTGACTCAGAGAAAAACAGCAGCATTAACATCTAAGCTATGTCTGTAATCCATGCAATTTGTTACTAAACATGTACTCATACACACATACACACGTACACACACACACACACACACACACACACACACGCACACATGCACACACACACATACACACATTAAAGAAGTCAGATTGATGTCAGATTGTTCAAACTCTGATCTCTTGAAGAGTCATCTTATTGTCAAATGAATGTCACATGACACAATCAGACTCTTGCTTGTCGTCCGGAAACAGGTGACCTCATCCCGCTGAGATACTGGAGCCACGGAAATTAACGGGCTGGCATTTGTTTGCATGTGTTTGTGCATTTGAAATTGGACTGAGGTCATTGGCGGGTCTTGTCGAGAGTGGTGCTCAGAAGTCAAAGGTCAGGATGAAAGGTCTGACTGTCAGACAGGATGAGAGTGTGCTCTAAATGAAGAACATAAGTCATATCTTTGGTGACTTATAATATGTACTGGGCTACTGTCAGCTGAGCAGAGCTGCTTATCAAGAGATTTTGGGTCAGAAATGTGCTCTCATGAGACTCTTAACAGAGAGTGTGTGTGTGTGTGTGTGTGTGTGTGTGTGTGTGGGCAGGTTAAAGTGGTTTACGAGGACTTTTTTAGGTTACAAACTGGTAATTACAAGGGTATTATGCTATAAATGTGGTTTATGAGGAAATTTCTAGTGTCCCCATAATAAAAAAAAAAAAAACATACTAAACTATGTTTTATTGAAAATGTAAAAAATGCAAATTGAAGTTTTTTTGTGAGGGTTAGGTTTAAGGGTAGGGTTAATTAATGATAGCTGCACCAACATGCGTGTGTGTGTGTGTGTGTGTTTGTGCGTGCACTCGCACGCGTGTGTGTTAGAGAGGGTTAATAAGTAGTTCTTTTTCTTGTGTCTCCATGTCTCTACATTGTGGCGTCAGATGAATTCAGACTCAGTATAAACCCTTCACCCTATATTTCCAAAAGAAATCCCTTATAACATCTCTTGAATTTCTCAATTGCTCCTTTTAGACAGCAATGGAACTACGATGGAGAATCTTTGCTCCAGATTCAGAAGAGATCTGCAATCAAAAGCCAAACATCTCCAATCGAGTTCTTCCAACACTAAGGGTTGCCGATCTAAAAGTTCATAAGATCTAACCAGCTCAACAAGATTTTCATTAAGTAATATTCCAGGTTCAATAGAAGTTAAGCTCAATCAACAGCACTTGTGGAATAATGTTGATTACCAAAAAAATGTATTTGACTTGTCCGTCCTTTTCTTAAAACTAACAAAAGCAAATATCAAGGTTATAATGAGGCACTTACAATGGAAGTGAATGGGGCTAGTCCGTAAACATAAACATACAAAGTATTTCAAAATTATAACAACAAAACATAAACATTACACACTTTAACATGACTCTAGTGTGATAAAACCTCTTTTCTACATGATTTTAATGTGATTAAATTGTTTATAGTGTTTATCAGTGTTGCGTCACCATGGCAATAAAGTTGTAATATTGGATATAACTTTGCACAGATCACATTAATATCATGTTAATGCATATGCTTATGTTTGTGGCTATACTTTTGAAGCTGTGTGTATTTTAATGTTTATGCACTGCACTGCCTCTTTCACTTCCATTATAAGAGCAAGATTAGAACTGCGATTTCTTTTTTAATAAACAATATTTTTTGTGGTAATCAATATTGTGCCACAAGTTGTCAATTGAGATTAACTTATATTGAACCAGCAAAATTCCTTTAAACAGTTGCTTTGCCCTGACAATAGTTGTAGAAGACTGTAAGTGTAGAAGAAGACATCTAACGTCTGCTCCAGCTGCTCTTGTGGCAATGTTGAGAATTCAACATGTTCTTGTGTTGCATTATGGATTGCACTCAAAAACATTCTGGAAATTATGTTAAACTGAGCTTGCATAGCTACTTCTAGTGTTCAAGTACTTGCATAGATTAGCCTATGTTTTGGGAAAAGGTTGCCAATCTCTCTGCTTTTACTCTTACACAAATGTAATCTATTTTTTCTCTTAGGAATTTTACAGCAGTGAGACATAAATGAGGACTCAATTAAACCTCTGAGAAATACAAATTTCCTCTTTGCACAACAAAAAGGTTAATTACACATCATTCTACATCTTATAAGAGGTATAGAGCAGACAGACAGAAACATGACTGAGAACAACAGCAGGTAACAGCAAAAAAAACATCAAAGCCACGAGAAAAGAAAAAAAGAACTAGAGAGAGAAAGAGCAGGAAAGAGAAATGGATAAAGCCAAAAACTAAAACAGTCTACACGTCACGCCACATAAGACTTCAAAGACTCTGGTCAGGCAGATGAAGAGAGAGATGGAGAGAATGACAGGAAGAGGGGAAGAGACAGATAAATGAAGAGAAAGAGGGACGACTGCAGTCTACAGGTAATGCTACACACATCAAAGACTGTCAAATTACAGCTTCATTCCCAGTGACGCCACAGTGCGGCCACAACCCAAGACTCCTCAGAGTGCTTCAGAGCAACATGCAGAGGCAAACACACACACACACACACACACACACACACACACACACACACACACACACACACACACACACACACACACACACACACACACACACATACTGTTCTAAAAAAAAATAATCAAGTTAATCTAAAATACATTTAAGTATGCAGAAGTCCATTAATTTTATGATTGCTGTTACTGAACATCATGTGTCATGACTTGGAGAATCAAGAATGTACCACAACCTAGCTGTGGTTATATATATAAAAAAAGATAAAAAAGGATTATCGTTTTATTTTACTTGGTGGTAAAATAGTTTATTCCAATTATTATTATTATTAATAAGGGTAACTTTTCTCATATTGCTGTTGCCTTCATTGTGAACAATTATTCCACTTCGCATTGTGCCTTGATTGCCTCAAGTGGCTTATTACTTTTTCTAAGACATCTCTGAACTCCAACTTTCCAGCATTTTGTGAAGAGATGATTCACACAACTCTCTTTTTCTCTGTTTTCTCAGAAATACAAGAAAATATGCAACTGGATGATTTTTTTTTATCTTTTTCTTTTTAAAGCCATAACAATTATTCCTGTCCTAGCAGCATCTATGCGGAGTACCATCTTTGATTTATCTGTGCTGAGAGCCGTGTTAAACTGGACTGAACTCTCTCTCAGGTAAGTGGAGACTCACAGTTCTGCTCAGAGCTCAGAAATATCTGTGTCCACAATTTTAGGGGGAGACATAATGTTTGAATCACTTAAATGTTTTTAAATGTGGATCTGTTGTGAATGCAGCACATTTTTAGTCAGAATAGTCAGTATGAGTGATAATAGGACCTGTCGAGTCTACAACTCTATAAAAACGGCTCCACTTTCCACCCACCAAAAATTGGCCTCACTCCACGTCAAGATTTAGTGTCTCCGTTTAACTAATCAAAACCAGATCCCAAATCCTTCTCAGTCTGCAAGTTGTGAAAAGTGTCAGTATGGAAAATAGCTTTAGTCATTGCATCATAAATGAGTAGTCCATTTAATAATGATCCAATTAATTAGTGGGCATGGTTTCTCTGAAATGTTTCATCAGCTGAGAAAATCTGGTGAGACAGCTTTGACTGCACCATTCTGAGGGTTGGAATCACCAATCATGGTTGACTAAAATCAACAAATAATGTTCCATTTAGTGACAGCTGAGAACAAAAATTAAGACTTTTGTTATCAGGGATGAATGGAGACTAAAAAGTGACCCTTGCAGTTCAAACATCCAGGGCCCCAGATCATTTGGTCATTTCTTGTGTCACTTCATAGGTATCAATGTGCCTTTGCTTTAAGTTAACGAGAAATCCAAACTGACCCCCGGGGAATAAAATCAACCTGTCCTTCACCCTACCAAATTTGTATTTATTTGGAAATATGTAACAATTTGGAAGAAAAATGGTGGCACCATTTGATCAACATGATGACTTTAACCTACATCTAGATGCGTCAGACGTAGCTCAGTGGTAAAGACACTGGCTACCACCCCTGGAGTTCACTAGTTCGATTTCCAGGGCACGCTGAGTGACTCCAGCCAGGTCTCCTAAGCAGCCAAATTGGCCCAGTTGCTAGGAAGGGGAGAGTCACACTCCTCGTCGTCGCTATAATGTGGTTTGTTCACGGTGGGTAGCTGGGATTTGTCCTCCACCACCCGGTCTGAGGCGAGTCACTACGCAACCATGAGGACTTCAAAAAAGCATTGGGAATTGGGCATTCCAAATTAGGTGAAAAAGGGGGACACCCCCCCCCCCCCCGAAAAAAGTCTTGCCTATTGTCAAGAAAACAGAAATGATAAAATATTGCTAGTGATTCTGAAGTTTTACTGCACCATCTTTGGACTTCTTATGAGGACTTCTTGTCCAGTTGTTCTTAGTTGTGTCACCTACTGATCTATAAGACAAAAGATCGAGAGACATAAATCTGGTGACTCTGTTGATCAGAAGCAGTTCAATGCAGTTTAACCAGTAATTATTGCAAGTTTAAGTAAATCGCAAGTCAGTTCTTCAGTAGATACAATCCTCCCAACAAACAAGACTTCATTTAGAATCTCCACATTTTACATTTATGGTGTCATCTTTTACATTTTTCAAACATTCAAGCAGCAATTGAAGGCTGCAGGTGCATTTGTCAGAGGCACTTATCCATTCGTATAAACCCCATGGTTGTAAATAGGCATTACTCTCACTATATTTGAAACTCTGATGATATGCTTTTCCTTGGTCCAATAACTAGAATCATCATGAGTTGCATCCACCCAAGGATTAAGCTTCAGTTCAGCTCTCTGTAATCGATACAGAAGCTTTAGCTGTGTATTGCATCAATAATAGTTTTCCCTGCTATATAAATATAGGTAGATGCAACAGATAATTTTTTTACAATTGTATGCCAGCCCATAGTAAATGCTCAGTGCTCTACATGGCCAGTGATCTTCTGGGTGTTGAAGATGGTGTTAAATAGCGCAACTTTGTAAACTGATGGAGAGTAAAAATGTGAGCCAACCACCTAATTTGTTCTAAGGGTCCACATATTCCTGCATATCATCACAATTCAAGAAAAACTCAGTTAAATGGTATGATTATATAAGAAATTAAATAAATCCAGGTCTAATATTAATGAAAATATAAAACTCAAAATGGAACGTAAAAAAGTATTTGAAACCACTTTTCTTTTAAGCTGACATCATTAATCTCTCTTATTTTTAACCCCTTCTTTCTAGCCACCTTTCTCCATTCAAGTTTTACCATTTTTCATGATCCAATCAGTTCCAATGGATAACATTTAGCCCTAGGTCTAGGGTCACCGTTCGTTTTGTTTTTTTAATTGACGGATAATTTCAAATGATGTCCGTCGTTTTGACAGATAAAAAAAAAAGGAAAAACATTTAAACCAAGTGCATCAGTTTTAACATCTCTCTCTCACACACACACACTCCCGCTTTGTGTGTGTGCCCTGTTTATTGCATAGTAGTATTAAGATGTGTATTAAACAATCATTATTAACATCTGGTAATATATGTCTCTTTTGAACAATTGTGTTCGGATTTCGAGAAGAGAGTCTCTGAATTAATGACTGTATGTGTCAGTCATTACATTAGTGTGTTACTGCATGATTAGTGTTACTTTATTATAATAAAGTGCAAAAAAGTATAATAACAAAACGAAAGCATGAAAAAAGCACTGCATCATTTCTGCCAATTACTTGGATTTAATCTAAGTCCAGATGTTTAGAGCAGAATTGTTAGAAGAATTGAGGAGTATCTGCATTAGGAGCTTCAGGGATGTGTATGCTTCTTATCTTTGACACTTTATTTTGATATCAGGCATACTGAAAAAGTTCAGTGAACTTGTGCATGTATGTATGCACATTTTCAAATATTCAGATTGGACGTTTATTACCTTTAAAAGCTGCATGTAAAATTTATGGACCGTTTCAATCTGAAAAATTTCAGATTACTAAAGTAAACTGGGTTGCATACTCCTTTCACGTTGACTTAATTGCACGTAAGTCCTTGAGGACTGACAGTGAAAGCTGCCATACTGATTTACGAAGTGTGAAAACACAGTGGAGCCACTTCACCGGTTCAAAAGCTAGATACTGTCTGAGATGATTGTAAGACACAGAGAAAAAGCATTCCAGTATCACTGAAGAATTCCAGCAATCTGAGACAACTCTTTGGATAAAAAAACCTGCCGCGACACTTATCCCACAGACAGACACGACCCACATGGTTACGAGTCAGGACTCTGCAGGGAGATACAGACAGCCGCATAGACAGAGACAGACAGTAGGGTATGTAGACAGGTTGACAAGCCTCACTGGGTCATGAGAGGGGTTGAGGAGGAGATGCTGGGAGGATAAGAGTTTAAAATGATGGCATTTTGTCATGTATCATGTGGACGCCAGCTGTGTAACAATTATCACAAATAGTTACAGCACATACATCCTGTACATGAATCACAGGCTACGATCTAATTGAACAGTTAGAGCAGTACAATCTAGTCCAGTAAGACTTCTGATATTATTTTCTGCTGAGAGCTTAAAACCACTAAAATTCAGTGTTGTATGATAAACAACATTGGTACTGTTTTGAGTTGTCGTGTGATGTCCAATGCAAATTTGGGTACAGCGGCAAAACCAGCTGAAAACCACTGCTTTAGTGTACATAACAGATCAATTAAAGAACAAAGATATGGGTCATTTTAAAGACATCCAATTCTACTTTGATGATCCTGGCAATTTCTAAATTTGAAATAAATAATTCAGACTGGCAGTGCATTCATGCTGCAAAAAGCGTGTTGTAGCTCTTTTTTTTTTTTACTTGTTTTTTTTTTTCTTGGTTTGAAATCTTCTAATCCACAAATATATTTGTACAAAGTGTTGCACAACGACCCTTCATCCCAAAACACACACACACACACACACACACACACACACACACTACAGCGTGGTCAGACGAAAACTGTTATTATGCCATCATGGCAGTAACTAATATTTTGTAAACATTGCCGTCCTGCACTGTAGCCCCTGTTCCCCCTCTAGTGGCCAAACAGATGCAGTAAACTACATATACAGGTGGTGTTTCTGGTCAGATCATATTTTTGGAAAAAAATAATAATAATAATTTGTCATCTAACCCTCATGTTGTTCCAAACCCATATGACTTAATTTCCTTATTCTTAATTTTTTGGGTAAACCCTAAGATTAAAGGAATATTACAGGTTCAATACAAGTTGAATACGACAGCATTTGTGGCATAACGTTGATTAACACACACACAAAAATAATTTTGACTTGTTCCTCCTTGTCTTAAAAAAAAAAAAAAGAAAACAGGTAACAATGAGGCACTTACAATGGATGTGAAATTGGCCAATTTTTGGAGGGTTTAAAGTGTTAGTTCACCCAAAAATTTAAAATTCTCTCATCATTTACTCACCCTCATTCCATCCCAGGTGTGTATGATATTATTTCCTCAGCAGGACAAAAATAAAGATTTTTAGAAAAATATCTCAACTCTATAGGTCTATATGTAAGTGAAATGAAATCACATGAATGAAACAGAAGTAATTCATATGACTCTAGTGTTTAAATTCATATCTTCAAAAGCAATATGATTGGTGTATGAGAAACATCAAAGTTGAAGTCCTTTTTTAACTCTAAATCTCCAGTTTCAATTTTACATCTGAAAGTCACATGGAGCCTGTTTAGTTTCACTTTTACATCTGAAAGTGGAGATTTGCAGTAAAATGGGACTTAAATATTGATATGTTTCTCACCCACACCTATTATATTGCTTCTAAAGATATGGATTTAAACACTGGAGTCATTTAGATTACTTTTATTTTTCCTTTATGTGATTTTTGCATTCACATTCAGAGCTGAGATATTATTCTAAAAATCTTTGTTTGTATTCTGCAGGAGAAAGAAAGTCACACATCTGGCATGAGGGTGAGAATATATATATATATATATTATAATTTTTATTTTTATTGGTGAACTATCCCTTTAAAAGCAGATATGTGAAGCTTACAATTTTTTTAAATCACTTACATTATTTCATCTGTTAAAACTTTATTATTTGAGTAGTACATTTCTTTGTATGATTGTTTTTACTGTTGTTTTAAGGTTTTCAGGTTTGCGGCCGTTGCATCATCATGGCAACGAAGTTGTAAAATTGGTATAACTTCAATCATGTTAAGCTATACCTGTCCTGTAGCTATACCTCTGAAACAGTGAGTGTTTTAATATTTACTAATTGGCCCCCATTCACTTTCATTGTACTAAGTGCCTCACTTTAAACCAGATTTTTGCTTTTTTTTTTTTTTTTTTGAAAAGGAGGGACAAGAAGAAATACATTTATGTGGCAATCAACATCATACCACAAATGCTGTCCAATGAGCTTAACTTCTTTTGAATATGGAATATTCCTTAAAATCTGCTTATTGGGAATGTTTATCTGTTTATAACGTTTCTCATGCAGTGCCACTTAACCCTTCCTGATGCCCTCTCAACTGCTGGTCTTAGTGGGTTAAGTTATTCCTGATGTAACTTGATTTGAAGGATTAAAGTAAAAGATCATCCATTGTTTGTAAGCCATAAATATTGCTCAAGGCTATTTAAATGTATGCAAATTGAAAAACAGAACGGCAGGCTGCCATCAACCCTGTTCTTCTCACTCAAATAAAGAGGGTTTTGAATTGTGTCATATTAAGTGAATCATTACTCAGTTCACAATCATCATCATCCACTTGAGACTAATTAAACATGACAATTACTCGACCGACAGTAAACTGCACCAGGTGGAGGGCTGTTGTCATTATTCATCTGTTCATTACATTACTAACACACACACTGTACACTGAAACGACTAAAAATACACTTGCTGTATTTGAATGTAATTTAATTTTTAGATAAAAGTGACTGCAAAATGCATGAATGTAACTGTACAGATATTCTATACTGCAACAGTGAAATCATATGTCATTTATTCATCTGCGATTCAGTTCTCTCTTTTAACTTCGCAGACTCATGAAGCATCAAATCAATGATTGTAAATGAGCAGCAAACAGGCATTACATTAAAAGAGCATGTTTGCGAATACGCAGTGTGGGCTTTCTCCACTGCAATTAAACGTTCACTTGGAGAAAAACATGTTTATCCCACGCAAAATACATTATTGCCCTATACTGGTTAACACAGTGCAAACCACTTAACCTCTGACAAATATATGCTTAGACATCATAAATGAAGGAAGATGTACACTGAAAAACATCACATCAAAGTTGAGCAGTAACTGAGTCAGTGCTGGGAAATGCTTTAAACAGAGCAGACAAGCTGACTGCAAATCAAACCATAATAAGGTTTGAACAAATCTATAAAGCACAATTATTATTAACCTTTGTGATACTTAGTGGGAGCCATAAAAACAGTAATTTATAATTATTACTTTTCTTTAAGGGAACTTTAAAGGAGTCATGGGCAGAAAGCAGTTTGAATCAGGCTAAATGTGTTTAGGGAACTTTAGATATAAAGGTATAATATTACGGCGATAACATTACAATGCAAAGAGGCTCTTTCGGTTCCTGAACATAACAGGTCAAAGCTGAGACAAAGGCATGTATGAAAGTGCAATTTGAACAAAAAGATAAAACTACTTTGAATTAGTGTATGCAGGGTTTTGACAGGTGAAAATTTCAGAAGGAAACTGGTGGAGACTGCTGACCGAAAAGACATCTCAGTTCTCCAGATTCTGAAACCTCTGGTCTTGTTAAAAATAAATAAAATAAATAAATATAGTTCAGCCCAAAAACCTTGTCATCCTATACTCATCATCATGTTGTAGCAAACCAGTTTGCTTTTCTTTCTTTTGTAGAACACAAAAGGAGATGTGTAGCAGAATGTCACGGGTGCTCATTTCCATACAATGAAAATTGTGGGGACTGGGATGTCGAGCTCCAAAAAGGACAAATAAGCACCATAAAATTGTTGTTCAGACAACGTATGCACTATATTTTAAGTCTTTTGAAGCCAAACAATTGCTTTGTATGAGAAACCAACTGAAATTTGAGTCGTTAATCACTGAAAATCTTACACTCCACCATAGCTCTCATTTCTCATTCATGCTTGGTCATGAGATATGAGAGAACCACCAAATTGTGATGTCACTGACATCAAACCTAGCACAGGAACATCTTGAGGAACTATGTTTCAATGCACACAAAAACAAATGAGATTTGAGAGCTATGACAAACAAAGATTTTTAGTGAATAACGACTAAAATTTTGGTCTATTTCACACAAAAATCTATTGAGTGGCTTCAGAAGACTTCAAATATAGATGATGTTACTGTTTGCAAGCAAACATAGCAGTAGCACTCCTAGGTTATATTGACACGCCAGTTAAGAACTGCTTTCAATATCCGTTTCATTCAAATTGAGCAGAAAATGCACAGAAAGTGCTGCTTGTGGAGTTGAAACACCCCATTTACAGAAGATTATTGGAGATTTGAGCTTCTTTAAATTGCCATCAGGATCAGGACAAACTCAGGATTTGACACAAATTGTGATATTTCATGACTCACTGTCATTGTGCCCTGCATATGCTGTTGGTAGACAACCTTTTCATGAAGAAATCGCACAAACTCTGACTGCAACTTGTAGTTTTGAATTTCTAATGCTCAAATGCTTTGACAGAAATGAGGCCAAACATGATCTAACGGTGATGATCTTATATAAGGAGACAACAATGTGAGATCTAACAGAAAAGCCTGGATCCTGAATCTACCACCACAGCATACTTGCTGTTTGTGAATGCATATGCAAATTAGTGTTGGTGATTTTGATTAATCTTAGTGACTGAACTACAAATAATGTACTTTTCCTAAAATGTGTCTTTGCATTTATTTTGAATGCGGTAAGAAACTCGTTTGATTTAAATCAGCTGTTTGCATATTGAATATAAAAAATGGTATTATGTGCTGTATATGAACCAATAATTTAAGCAGTAAAGACACAAATTGCATGTCTGATGGTAGATTACATTTTTATATGCCACATTTCTCACGCTTTAAAAATGTGTTAAACATGTTAGGATGTGTATTTAACATTAACCTGTTACAGGCCAGTTGAATCAAGTTTGTTGGTAGTTAAAAAAAAGTTAATATAAACCATTAATAGTAATTTATTAACATATACAAACTGTTAATGCTTAACAGATTATTAATATCACAGCACTGCTTATATCTACCACTGAAAGCAGCTGCTCAAAAGTACTCAAAAGTGTGTATTCCTGCGATGTGACAGTCATTTTATTTACAGTGGACTGGTTATATGCACTACCTCAATGCTGTTTTTATGGCGCATTTTTGGAGCTTGCCAGCCCCTGTTCCCGTTCACATTTATTGTATGGATAAAAAGCAGACTGGATCCACAGAACAAATGATCTCCTACAGGATCAGAATGACATAAGTGTGAGTAAATAACATAGTTATAATTTTTTGGGTGATCTATTTCCTTTGCCATTCAGGCAAAGAGGAGTAAATAAAAAAAAAAGGTGTTTCAGACATGTGGCTTTGCCTGATCTGTGGCTTCCCTGCTTCTCTTTTCTTAATAACTCTATCTCTGGTCTTTCTTTGCCACTTTTACCTGCTAAAAAAGGCAGTGTTTTAGCTGTTTGGAAAATGTGAGTCTGGAAATCATATTTCTTTCTACCGGAATAATGGAACAATAATAATACGTTTATTCAGAGAACAGTAGCGTCAAAGTCAGACGCTCTTTCTTTGAAACTCTCGTCCAAGTAATGTGTAATGCTATTCAGTAAGTGCTGACTGTGACCTCCCTCTCTTTCTCTTCTCTTGGGACCACACAGGCATCGGACCACATCAGAGCAGTCAAGTCAATGTGTTAACTCACACACGGAGTGTGTAAAGTGTGCAGCAACAGAGCCTGTCTAGCTTTACGAGACACAGGCGCACACTGGGCCTGAAATAGGACTCACACACACACCATCATCCTGGACCATGCCACAGACGTTAACCACTGCCATACTCCATCCAGACATACATACATGCATTGCTGACAAAACCATTTTGCATGCCGGGGAAAAAACTCCAAACAAGCGCCTGTATTATTTCAATGAATCACAGAATGACACCAATACAATTCAACACACATAAAAAAAACATTCTTCATCAGTATTTTGTGTTGCTTTCCAGTACAAAAAAAAACTTTACAGAAAATCACATTCCTTAGAGATATAGGCCTGTTTGCTAGATGAAGCAACACTAAGTTGGGTTAGTTCACCAAAAAATGTAAATTAGCCCATAATTTACTCACACTCAAGCCATCATAGGTGTATATGACTTTCTTCTTTCAGCAAAACACAATCGGTGTTAGGTACCTTAGATTTTGAAGCCCAAAAAAGTGCATCCATCCATCAAAAAAGTAATCCATACGGCTCCAGGGTGTTAAAAAAGTCCTTCTGAAGTGAAGCGATGTGTTTTCTAAGAATAATATCCATATTTATATCTTTAGAAACTATAATCACTGGCTTTCGGTAACGACCATCTGCGTGTTCACAAGAGAGTCGAGTTCCGACATATGACGTAGGCGTATTGTAAGCTCCGGTGAGAAATGACGAACGCGGAAGCGTGCCTTGTTTACAGCAAAGGAAAACGGAAAAAAATTGTTGTTTTAACTATACTGTAGATTCGTATTTGTCTTAAAATGATGCGTTCGTGCATCTATCCAGTCATTCCATTCATGGCAGCAAACTCTCTCATCCTCTGTTGGCATTACCTCGCATTTCCTGCATGAGCACCACCACGTCTCCCGTACTCTCCGTCTACCTGATTATTTTGTGCCGCTGCTGCATCCTCCTCCATCTCCCAGAGTTCCTGGTCAGTGTACTCTGGTTCAAAGAAATAGGGCTGGGCAAAAACCTCAATCTCCTCTTCTCTTATATCAAAATCCTATGACATTTTTCTTTAAAATTACTCATTGTTGGCTTCTAATTTGGTGACCGGTGTTTTGTTTAGCTCTATCCTTCTGTGTTCGTCACTTACGCTTCGCCTACATCATACGCCGGAACTCGACTCTCTTGTGAACGTGCAGACGGCCATTACCGGAAGCCAGTGATTATAGTTATAAATATGGATATTTTTCTTACAAAACGCATCACTGAGTGCATCGTTGATGCACTTTTTTGGGCTTCAAAATCTAAGGTACCATTAATTCCGATTATAAAGCTTGGAAGAGCCATGATATTTTTTTTATATAACTCTGATTTTGTTTGGCTGAAAGAAGAAAGTCATATAAACCTAGGATGGCTTGAGGGTGAGTAAATTATGGGATGATTTCTATTTTTGGGTGAACTAACCTTTTAAGGGATAGTTCACACAAAAATGAAAATTATGTCATAATTTACTCAATAAGGTTGTTCAAAACAAACTTTCTTTCTTCCGTGGGGTGAAAAAGGAAATGTTAGGCAGAATGTAATGCACTGACAGCCTCAGTTAACATTCGCTTTCATTGTACAGGGGAAAAAAGAGCTGCATCAACATTCTTCAAATCACAGAAGAAAGAAAGTCATGTGGGTTTAGAGTCAATGAGTAAAAAACATTTTTTGGGTTAACTATACTTTTAAAAGAATATTCCAGGTTCAATACAAGTTAAAAAAAATAGTTCACCTGAAAATGAAAATCATCTCATAATTTACTCAACCTCATGATATCCCAGATGTGTATGACTTTCTTTCTACTAAAGAACACAAATGAAGATTTTTAGAATAATATCTCAGCTCTGTAGGTCCATACAATACACTCCAAAACTTTGAAGCACAATCAGGGGTCCAAACTTGCATTGAATGGACCAACAGAGCTGAGATATTATTCTAAAAATCTTTGTCCGTGTTCTGCAGAAGAAAGTCATACACATCTGTGATGACATGAGAGTGAGTAAATGATGAGAGAATTTTACATTTTGGGTGAATTATTCCTTTAAGCTCAGTTGACAGCATTTGTGGCATAATGTTAATTTCCACAAACATTTATATTGTCTCGTCCCTCCTTTTCTTTAAAAAAGCAAAAATCGAGGTTACAGTGAGGTACTTACAATGGCAGTGAATGTGGACAATTTTTAGAGGATTTAAAGGCTTATAATTTTATAAAAGCACTACTAATTATTTTGTTTCAAATCATGTAGTATTTGAGCAGTAAAGTTGTTTAAATTGTCAAATTGTGGCAAATGTAATTTGCTGTTTAAGATTTGGCAACAAATCTTTTAAGCATAAATCCAACACAAATATTTGAGGAAAAAAATTTTCCAATGTGGTTAGAAAAAAATATACTTAATATGAAAGATAGGCCTATTTACTGAAAACGTAAAAAAAAAAAAAAAAAAAAAACATCTTGCACAATTTTGCCTAAAGTATCTGGCCTTGTCATCCAGCCTGGGCAGGATCTGGATGGTCATTTGGGTAGTTTTAGAGGGGTTCTGGCACTTGTTTTTTATCGGGTCAGACTTTGAGACCAGCAACCAACTTAGACAGGGGCTTTCATGGACTGCTCAACTAAATAGTGATTAAGAAAACGATTTTTGCACTGAGGGGAAAACAACAGCGTGAGAGCATCAAAGACATTGTCGTCTCATAGTTTTGCGGTATAGCCGAGAGCCGTTCGTACACAAATATACATGAGTAGCAGCTACTCATTAAAAGTGCTAGACTGTGAACTATCTATTTTCCAACACACCCAGCATTTCAGAAATAATAAAACATCTCGGGTGGGATGGAACCGCGAATAGCTCCTGCATATTATTGCGTGTGCCTGCGAGTGAGATTGTCTGTCAGTTTAAATGTAATTTGGGCACGAGTGCATCTCAAAAATAACCATGTGCAAGACAGAAATTATAAGTGCCCCAAACCAACAATATATACTTAAGTCAGCCAAAAATGGTCTTTTAAAATTGCCTTGAAAAATAAAACATCAAATGGTGCCCCAAAAATAAACCCAGTGGACACAGAGGTACACAAACGTCAAAACAAACTCACGAAGTCTTCAGAAATTACTGTCGACGACCAGACATCGAGCATTTATAGAGTTATAGACGCACTTTCTCCTGCTGAAAACCATCTCCATTATGATTGATGTGTCTAAAATTATCCAGAAAATTCAAACAACCAGAACGTTAAATTGTACAAAATATTTCGAGCCTGAAGTTTATAGTTGTAAGTGCGATGAATGGACAGCAGGGGGCAGTACATCAGTAATGACAGCCATTACTAAAACCTTCCACACAAACACGTTAAATGAGTGGGATTATTCTAATACTTGTATTATTATTATTATAGGTCGTTTTTATGACTGTATTACTTGAGACTATGAAAAATGGGTATACTTATATGTATACATATGCACAATATATAAGTGACCCGCAAAATTTAAAATGCCATTTAAATGGTGAAAAAAATGTAATGTTCACCATTTGTGCCATATATAAACACTTTCCCTTATAGCCTACATATACAATCTTGATGTGTAAATATGACATTCCATGTTATTTGTCAGCTAAGCATCTCAGATATGTAATTCAATGGTAAATATATGCCGGCAGCAACACATTATTAAATAGCACCAAAAGTACCATGAGAATAACATAGTACAGGATCTTTTATATAAGATACTATATAAGTGAATATTGAGTAGCTACTGCAGCTCATATTTCAGACACAATATGGTCAGCTAGTGTTTATAATGCACTGTAAGTGGCTATGGATGAGAATGGCTGCCAAAATATAAAATGCAATGTATGGTTCATCAATAGACAATTTTGTTAAGCAGCTGGCAAAAGTCTTAAAGGAATATTCTGGGTTCAATTGCAAGTTAAGTTCAATCGACAGTGTTTGTGGCACAATGTTTATTACCAGAAAATAAATAATTTAATAAATAAATACAAATTAATAAGTCCCTCTTTTTCTGTTAAAAAGCAAAAAATCTTGGTTACAGTGAGGCACTTTCAATGGAAGTGAATGGGGGCCAATCCGTAAATGTACAAATACTCACTGTTTCAAAAGTATAGCTGCAAGACATAAACAATATCTGTGTCAACATGATTTTAGAGTAATACAATCACTTACTAACCTTTTCTGTGCAAAATTATAGCCAATTTTACAACTGCGTTGCCATGACGACATAGTGTCGAACAATTAAACCCTAAAACAGACATAACAATGACTATTTAAACATATCTACAGCTCAAATAACACACCTGTTTTAACAGAAGTGCTTTTTATAAAATCATAAGCGTCACATATCTGCCTTTAACCCTCCAAAAACTGGCCCATTCACTTTCATTGTAATTCAATTACAATAATTGTTTTTATAAAATGAATGGACAATTCTAAATACATTTTTGTGGTAATCCACATAATGCCACACATGCTCTCAATTGAGTATAACTTCTATTGAACCCGGAATAGCACAATAAAGGGATAGTTCACCCAAAAATGAACTCATCCTCATTTTGTTCCAGACTGGCTGTATGAGACATTTGGCAAAAAGTTAGCCCCAGTCACCATTCACTTTCACAGCTTCTCTATTTTTTATTTTTTTCACACAATAAAAGTGCACAGTGATTGAGGCTTTCATTCTGTCTACAGAAAGCAAGATATAAGTGTATGGAACAACATGAGGGTGAGTAAATAATGACATGACTTTCATTTTTGGGTGAACTATCAACCAACAGATCTGAACCTGAAGCAAAAATTCTAAACCGTAAGTCTAAATCTACTGCATATTTACAGCACACAGGTCTCTACCTCACCATCTGAGAGGAGAGAAACTGCTTGACACATGAAAACAAAACAGGACACAAGAGAATCAGGCTGACAGCTCCTGTCTATCCCGGGGCTACAGGGTTTATGCTTGACGCTCAAACAGTCGCTTCTTTTCAACAGTGTGGTTTTCTCTTTTGAGAAAATTAGTTTGCAGCATCGAGACCACACAATTACCCCTCAACCACCTCAGGCTGTCTATCACGGGCTTACCAAAAGATATTATTTGAAACACAAACACACAACCTCTCACTCTTTCATAACCACCTGCGTGTGCACTTCTCTGCTGCAAGATGCAGACATTGAGTTGCTAATTATATAATCTGGGTAATTAGAATCATAAGTCATCTGAGCTGTACAGTAATAGCAGCTCTGAAACGTTCAATAGAGGCTCATCTGAGAGGGGAGAGATAACAGCTTTAGCCCTGTATTACAGCACCTGAGCGTAAACCTCACACATAGCGCTGGCTGCTGAAACACACACTTCCTGGCAGCCCTATTATCGTATGTGCCTGTGAGCTCTGCAGAACGGGTCAAAGTATGTGTTAGTCACACTGAAAATGTATTTAATTGGAATGTTTTTACCCAGAGATCATAGTGCATGCGTGCGTGTGTGAAAGAGACAATGGCTATGTTTGGAACGGAATACTAGCTTACTACTTAATAAACGTTCAAACAGTATAAGCTACATTGTTATCATATAGCCTAACCTGAATTATGTTGTTATTTTGCATTTTGTAAGTAAAATTGTGTGTAAAATGTCAACTTTTGGCAGTGAAAATCGTGGTGGATATTAGGGGTCCACAAGTCCAAAGGGGCCCACAACAAATTCTAAACTGTATTTTTTAATAGGAAAGTGGCCCAGAGCAATATTCTGTCAGGGGGCCCAGAATACATTGCTACGGCCATGCATGTGTACATACTGCACACCATACTGCAGTACAATTGTGTAAATGTAGCACCAGAAAATATGCATGCTGTGCACCATAAAATGTGCACATGAAATTATTACAGACATATTATGAGTATGTACAATGTTAGTACTCTATTTCAAAGATTACAAGTATTCTGTATAGTTTGCTCTGTTGTATACTGCACATTTTGGTAAATGCAGTACAGCAAGTCAGTCTCATATTGCATGCATATAGAAAATGTGCGTACTGTGCACACTAAGCATACTATATACAGCAGACATAGTAAGAGCAGAATATTAGTATTCAATTCTGAAACATGGCTAGAATTCTGTGCAGTGTGCTCGTATACTGCATATTATGGCAAATGTAGTATGTTATCTTTGTATCAAATTCATATAGAAAATATGCTCCCTGTGCAACGTATACTGTATATACTAGCTATATACTGCACATATTGTACGAAAGCCTGTCCTAGGAATCAAAGTCGTTTGCTACACGGATGGATTATAGTGGTACACACAGGAAGACGGTCTTGGAGAATGTTTATCTCTGCACACTTACTCATGTTTGTTTAATGCGTTTATGACTTGATGTAAGTACATTTGCATATGTATGTTTATTGAATGTATGTGATTGATGTCCCGCGATCGTTTTGCGGTTACCATCGGCGTGTTTGGAGTGCCGTAGCGGCCGTAATTTGCCGCTAGAGAGACGCGCTAATCAGTATTAGCATCGGCAGTATTCTAAACTGTGTAACCAATGTGTTTTACATTAGTAATGTACCGTTGTACAATTGATCATTATTATTTGTATTGATAAAGCTAGTATTACTGTTAAGGATGCAGACTAGATTTGAGTGTTAATTATTGTTATTGCCTTTGTTCAACTATCATGCCAGTGTGTAAATGATTCTCAGAATATGATAGTAATTATATTTCTTTATTGTTCCTTTAGAACATTAATACAGACATAATTGCCAGAGAATAACTGGTTCAGATGGCATCCAGAAAGACTGTTCAATAAATACATCTTTGTGAAGAATCTATCCTCCGACCTCTGATTCTCTGACCGGAATCCAGTCCATATTTGGCCGCCTCAATCAGCGTATTATAAAGTTGTACCACACCTTTGCTATATAAGTGGTCCTTCGAGCCGGATTGAGAGCAAACCGAACCAATATGGACAAAGCAGAAAGTGACCTATCTGAGGCAACGTCCAGACCTCGACGCAAGATTCATCTGCCTACACATCTGGATGATTACGAAGTTGGCTACCACCCTGCTGGGGACCTTCCTCCAAAGGCTTCCTCTCACTGTCCTAGTCAGTCCCGAAGCAGCTCGAGAAAAACGTCTCGCAGTGGTGTCAGCGCTCAATCCAGGACCAGTCGGCGTTCCATTACGTCCGCTGGCGTTTACGTCCCACCAGAGCTCTCTAGCGTCCAAACTGCTATGTTGGAGGAAAAGATCAAACAGAGACAGTATGACAGTCTAAAGCATTAAGTAGTAGAGGACTCGCTGATTGATCTGGAATACCAAAGACTGCAGGTACAAGCTAAAGAAGCCCAGCGCATGCAAGAGGAAGCGCTAGCCGCAAAGGAGGCCCTGTTGAAACAATTAGAACGACAGCGCAAGCTTCAAGAAGCAGAGACTGAACTCGAAGTAGCTAAGCTTGTATCCTCTATGCTCTCTGTACACTCTAGATTGACCACTCTAGTCCCTACAGACTCTGGTTCTCCAAATGTTCAACAGCTTGCATCAGAGCGCAACCAGGCTTGTTCACCGCAGCTTATGTCTTTTGAACCTCAGCAGCTCCCTTTCCAGTCACCCACTGTGACGTCAACGCTGCTGCCCTGTCTTACAGCACTGCCTGATCCTGATGTCTCTGCAGCGAAACCTAGACCGCCACATTGGGCCTCACCTGCTCCGCACTCATCGGATGCACCCATGCCCACTGCACGTGACCCAGGGCCACAAGCATTCTCATCGCTAGTCCCTGACATTGCACCATTGCCTTCTACTGCCGTGCCAGTACACTGTGTGTCATTACCGTCGAATGTGGCCCCTCAATCTTCAGGAGTGTTCACCGTTCCGACGTCCACTGCGTACCCCATGAGTAGCGGCATGCAGCGTGTGACACAGCAGCCTGTTACTGCCACATTACCTACCCATCGCTACAGGCTACAACAGACAGCGACAAAGCCGGTGACAACACTTCCAGGTCCATCGCAGCTCCCTGTCTTCAGCCACCAAGCATCGGCGACGACACTTCATACTCCTGGTTATGTTAAAGCATCTGTGCCTCTTCCCCAACTGCCTACTCACCTCAACCGAGTCCAGAGCTTTTGCTCGCATCAGCCTATGGCATTCCACGACCCACGTTACCTGTTTTCGAGAGTGGCACTGAGAGTGACTTTGCTTTGTTTAAGTTAGCATTGGACAATTTGTTGAGTAATCACCATCATATCAGTGAACAGGATAAATACCATGTTCTCTTAAGTCATTTGGAACTTCCTAGTGCCCATCAGCTAGCTAAATCCTTCATGTATCATCCCCAGCCTTACACTGCTGCTCTGCAGGCACTTCAAGACAAGTATGGACAACCAAGACAGCTTGTTCAGTCTGAGTTGGGTGCCATCATGAACACCCCACCTCTTAAGTTGGGTGATGCTAATGCATTCGACTCATTTGCATTGTCAGTACAGTCTTTAGTGGGTATGCTGAGAACTCTTGAAGGCCGAATGGTTACGAGCTTTTGTGTGGCTCGCATGTAGACCGTCTCTTGAGTAAACTGCCACCAGCCTATCGTGACAGTTTTGTTGAATACTGCCTAAGTCGAGGTATTCTCCAGATCGGCACCGACAAGACCTACACATTACCTGATTTCGCCGACTGGCTTCAGATTAAGTCCCAAGCGAAACGCATCTCTAGCAGAGCAGTGGCTATGTTCCAGAGTGAAACTCCAAAGCCTGTCGGTAGAGCTCGAGGAGTACTCTATCCAAGAGGGCAGCCAAGGCCAGTTCTCCTGACACGTGAGAGTGTAGCTAAAACTCCTGAGTCGACAGCCTCTAAGTTCAGCTCCAAGCCCAAGCCATACTGTCCCCATTGTGACAACAGTGATCACTATCTCAACTCTTGTGAGGCATTCAAGAAGTTGACTACTTCCCAGATTGCATCTTGGATTAAAGATTGTAAACGATGTTGGAGATGTGGACGGTCCCATGCTGTAGAGTCTTGCAACCTCAAGCGTCCATGTAGAATCTGTAAAGTGCTACATCTCACAGTTCTTCACGATTCCATCAAAGACACTACCAGTGCTGTCCTCACCGTCAGCCTCCCATCAACCCGGGTTTACTTGGACAGACCGAACCGTACACCTAGAGTCATGCTGAAGGTCATCAAGGTTCTCCTTCACAATGAACATCACACTATGGAGACACATGCTGTCCTTGATGATGGGTCAGAGAGAACACTTGTGCTTCCCCCTGTAGTGCAGCAGCTCAAGCTTACCTGTACCCCAGAGTTACTTCATTTACAGACTGTTCATCAATCTTCCACAGAACTCGCAGGTTCGTCTGTTTCTTTCGAGGTCTCAGCAGTCACCAAACCCAGGCAGCGGTTCACTATCTCCAATGCTTTCACTGCGACTGGTTTGAGTCTCGTGGAACATAACTATCCAGTGGCTGCGCTTCAACGAGCTTATCGTCATCTGAGAGATCTTCCTCTTTCCCCTGTTGACAGAGTCAAACCAGTACTCCTCATTGGTTCTGACATGCCGCACCTCTTAATGCCGATACAGCCTGCATGCAGAGGACCAGACGGAGGTCCAATAGCCATCAGAACACAGCTGGGATGGTCTCTTCAGGGTCCCATGAGCCCAAGCAGCCCTCGCGGTGTTATCAGCAGTGCCTTCATATCACCACCACTCCGCTTCAGGATGATCTGATTCGGCACGTCGAACGTCTCTGGCAAGTCGACACCTTCCCATACAATGAGAAGATGGTCACCAGGTCCAAACAGGACAAAGATGCTCTCGCTATGCTCCAGAACGCCACAACCAGTGTGAACGTAGATGGCGTTCAACGTTATGCTACCCCATTGCTCCGACGCATGCCCATGACCATATTCCATACAGACAAGAGCGCTGTTCTTCCTAGTCTTTGAAGTACCGAGTGCAGACTGGCACGAGATCCTGAATTAGCAAAAGCCTACTGCACTGAAATCCGCAAGTTGGAATCTGCTGGATATGTAGCCAAGATAACTGCAGAAGAAGCACACAATACCTCGGAGTCCTGGTTCATTCCACACCATATCGTACAACACAATGGAAAGAACAGGATCGTCTTTAACTGTTCATTCCAACATCAGGGTCAGTCCTTGAACAGTCAGCTGCTTCCTGGTCCGATGCTGGGATCCTCTTTGTTAGGTGTGCTTCTGAGGTTCCGACAACACACAGTAGCCGTGAGTGGGGACATAAAAGCTATGTTCCATCAGGTACGCTTGTTGCCCAAGGACAAGCCGGTGTTGCGGTTTCTTTGGAGGGACATGTGCAGAGACCAGGAGCCTGGGATATATGAATGGCAGGTGCTTCCGTTCGGAACTACATGCAGCCTGTGTTGCGCCATTTACTCCCTCCAGCGCAGTGCCCAAGACCACCAGAACGACCAGGTCAGTCTGGTTAACATAGTTGAGAATTCCTTCTATGTTGATAACTGCTTGCACAGCACTTCGAACTCTGGTGAAGCTAAGGAGGTAGTTGATGGACTTCGTCAATTACTGTCTGAGGGAGGCTTCGACCTCAGACAGTGGGCCTGCAATGTACCCTCTGTAATCGGACATCTTCCTGCAGAAGCCCGGTCTGCTAACAGTGAACTGTGGTTGACAAAAGCCAGTACAGACCTACAAGAACCCACTCTGGGCCTACGGTGGGACTGTCTCAGTGACACCCTAGGCTATAAGTTGCGATCAACCCAGCATCTAGAGCCTACCATGAGAAACGTGTACAAGACCTTGGCCAGTCAGTATGACCCGCTGGGGTATATCATCCCGTTTATCACCCAGGCCAAGGTTCTCATCCAAGACCTCTGGAAACATAATTTGGGCTGGGACGATCCAATAACACCTTTACAGCTGAGAGAGAAGTGGCTAACTTGGCTGCGAGAGATTCCTAATCTCCTTCAGCTGCAATTTCCTCGACCTTATGCCCCAGCCTGGGCTGATTACCCTAGTGCCATCCGGGAACTCCACATATTCTGTGACGCATCAGAAAGAGCATACGGGTCCGTGGCCTATTTGCGTACTACTGATGATCAAGGCCACATCCATGTCGCCTTTGTTCTGGCCAGATCCAGAGTGGCTCCCAGAAAATGCCTCTCCATGCCTCGTTTGGAACTGAGTGCAGCCCTGACTGGCGCCCAGTTAGCGACGGTGATCCAGACGGAGTTGCCTCATAACTTCCAGACAGTCACCCTCTGGTCTGACTCGACGACTGTGCTGAACTGGCTCACCTCTGAGTCCTGTCGCTACAAGGTATTTGTAGGGACACGCATAGCAGAAATTCAGACCCTCACAGACACGGCTGAATGGCGGTACATTGATTCAGCTCACAACCCTGCTGACTACATCACAAGAGGCCTGACACTGACCCAGATAGCAGGACCTCACCCGTGGAGTTCAGGACCAGACTTCCTCCTTCAACCTTCTGACCAGTGACCATCTATACCCGTTACTAAGGTAGAATCGGAGATCAGTGAGTTGAGAAAAACTGCGTTCATCGGCACTGTTAAAGTCACCAATCATTTACTTGTGGACTCTGATCAATCTCACACATGGCTAGAGCTTATTGAGGCTACTGTCAGGTCCCTACACGGGGCGGCTGCTGCAAACAGTGACTCTTCACTGCAAGCAGATGACTATGTTGAAGCAGAGAAGCTTATTCTGGCCCAAGCTCAACAGGACTCATTCCCACTAGAAGTCCAAGCTTTGAAGACTGGACAGCCGATTCCAGCTACCAGCCGTTTGGTATCCCTTGCACCAGAGTATGATAAGGACACAGGACTTATGAGAGTAGGGGGACGGTTACGTAGAGCTATTGACCTTGACCTTGATGCTATTCACCCTATACTGTTAGACCCTGGTCATTCTACAACGAAGCTGTTAATTAAAGAAATGGACAGCCGACTTCTGCATCCTGGTTCTGAAAGGGTGCTAGCGGAATTGCGTCGCCAGTATTGGATACTTCGGGGTCGAGAAGCCGTCCGTAAGCACCAACGAAAATGCCAAGATTGTCAGTTCTGGCGAGCCAAGCCTGAAGTTCCCCAAATGGCCGATCTTCAATCTTGCAGGCTGCAACTTCACCAACCGCCGTTCTATTGTACTGGGGTGGATTGTTTCGGCCCCCTTTCAGTCAAGGTTGGTCGTCGCCATGAGAAAAGATGGGGTATCCTTTATAAGTGTATGACAACCCGATGTGTGCACCTAGATCTGTTGGAGCACCTTGACACTGATGCATTCTTACTCTCTCTGCGTCGCTTCATAGCAAGACGAGGTAAGCCCATGGAATTGCTCTGCGACAACGGCACCAACTTTGTAGGAGGAGACAGAGAACTACGGGACACTTTTGATGTCATGGCACCCAAGCTTCAAGAGCTGCTTGTTCCACAGAAGATCAGATTCCGCCACATTCCACCTAATGCTCCTCATTTCGGAGGAACCTGGGAGCGTGAAGTTAAATCTGTAAAGACTGCACTACGTGTCATTCTGCAAGAGCAAACGGTGCCAGAGCCAGTGCTGCAGACATTATTAGCGGAGGTTGAGGGTATTCTAAATGCCAAGCCTCTCGGCTATGTATCTTCCGATATAGCAGATGTTGACCCAGTGACTCCAAACCTACTCCTAATGGGCCGTCGTGATGCCTCCCTACCTCAAGTCTTTTTCGACTCTACCAACCTGCTCGGAAGACGCAGATGGAGACATAGCCAGGTGTTGGCGGATCATTTCTGGACTGCCTTTATCAGAGATTACCTCCCAAGTTTACAGGAGCGGCAAAAGTGGAGAAAGGATGGCAAAGAGTTAATTGTGGGCCAAGTGGTTCTCATTGTTGATCCCCAACTTCCTCGTGCCCTGTGGCCTGTGGGCACAGTGTCTGAGACATTGGCTGGACCTGATGGGAAAATCCGCACTGCTCGCGTCAGTGTTAATGGGAAATCCTACACTCGTCCAGTTGTTAGGTTGATTCCACTTCCTCCCTTTGAGGAAGAGCCTTAGATTTTCAGACTTTCTTGGTGTTTACAATTATCCTGTCAGATAATTGGGGGCGGCTGTGTACGAAAGCCTGTCCTAGGAATCAAAGTCGTTTGCTACACGGATGGATTATAGTGGTACACACAGGAAGACGGTCTTGGAGAATGTTTATCTCTGCACACTTACTCATGTTTGTTTAATGCGTTTATGACTTGATGTAAGTACATTTGCATATGTATGTTTATTGAATGTATGTGATTGATGTCCCGCGATCGTTTTGCGGTTACCATCGGCGTGTTTGGAGTGCCGTAGCGGCCGTAATTTGCCGCTAGAGAGACGCGCTAATCAGTATTAGCATCGGCAGTATTCTAAACTGTGTAACCAATGTGTTTTTACATTAGTAATGTACCGTTGTACAATTGATCATTATTATTTGTATTGATAAAGCTAGTATTACTGTTAAGGATGCAGACTAGATTTGAGTGTTAATTATTGTTATTGCCTTTGTTCAACTATCATGCCAGTGTGTAAATGATTCTCAGAATATGATAGTAATTATATTTCTTTATTGTTCCTTTAGAACATTAATACAGACATAATTGCCAGAGAATAACTGGTTCAGATGGCATCCAGAAAGACTGTTCAATAAATACATCTTTGTGAAGAATCTATCCTCCGACCTCTGATTCTCTGACCGGAATCCAGTCCATATTTGGCCACCTCAATCAGCGTATTATAAAGTTGTAGCACACCTTTGCTATACATATAGTTTGAGCAGAATGTTAGTATGCTTCGCTGGACATTGCCAATATGCCTTGCAGTGTGACTTGTTGTGTACTGCATATTTTGGCAAATGCAGTATATTAATTCATCCTTGTATTGAATGCATATGTGAAATATGCATAATGTGCACAGTAGGCATACTATACACTGCAGAGATAGTAAGAGTAGAATGTTAGTATGCCAATCTGAACATTGCCTGTATGCTGTGCAGTGTGCGCTGTTGCCATCCTAGTATCGGATACATACAGAAAATATGCATACTGTGCAGAGTATACATATTATATACTGCAGAGATAGTAAGAGAACTGTAAAATGTTAGTATGCAATTCCAAACATTTTCAGTATTCTCTACGGTGTACTTTGCTGTAATTTGGGCAAATCTAGTGTGTCATCCTTGTATCGCATGAATACAGAAAATATGCATACTGTGCACCATTTACATACTATACTCACCAGAGATAGTAAAAGTAGAATATTAGTATGCTATTTTGAACATTGCCAGTATCCTGTGCAGTGTGCACTGTTGTAGCCTATACTAAACATTTTGGCAAATGCAACGTCATCCTTGTATTGCATTCACACAGAAAATATCCATATTGTTCACAGTAGAAAGTACTAGTCAGTATGCTTTAGCTAATGCTTTCTGAACATTGGCAGTATTCTTTGCAGGAAATATGCATACTGTGCACTGTATACATACTATATAGCCACAGCAGTAGTAAGAGAAGTATATTAGTATGCTTTTACAAACATAGTCAATGTGTGTAAACACCAGGTGATCTTCAGCCTGTGAAATGCAATACTGAACCATCCAGCGTGACAAACACAATAACATCATCAAGCATGTGCCCACATAATAACTCCTCACATGACACACACACACACACACACACACAAATGTTGTGAGTTGTGTGTAGAAATGATGCAGCTCACTGTCAGAGCCGATTTCATCCAATCATGCACACATTTAACACAGCTCACTGGAGCACATGTGCAGGAGGGAAGAGCACAGGTGTGTTGATGTATTCCACATGTCTGGACTATTTAATCATACCACTAACATTGCAAGATCGCAACAATGAAGACAAGTTTAAAATACTTAAATGGGATAGTTCTCTAAAAAAACCAATAATAATTCTGGAATTTAATCACCTTCCTGTTGTACCAAACCAATAAGACTTGTCAGTGGAATTAAAATGTTAGGTTTAATGACACTCTGTCATCATTCACTTGATAATTGGTGAAAATTAATGGTGACTTGTGACAATGAAGATGAATGCTGACCGAAGATCAATTTCTGTGTTCCACAGACAAAAAGTCAAAGTTTGAGACAGCCTGAGGTTGAGTAAACAATGGCTGATTTTTTATATATTTTTTTCACTTATTTTTCTAGCTTGGAAAATGGTAAATAGTGTGTCTCCATCTACTGGTGAATGTAGAAACATGCAGTAAGCTGTCAATCAATTTACAGTTAGCTATTTACATTCACATGAAATTACAGAAAACCATACAATGTACGAAAACATTATACAAATAATGACAAATCAAGTGTGGAAACTAGTGGATAAAACTGGATAAAGAAATTGGGGAGCAAAATGTGAAATGGGAAGTCAGTTTGGGAAGATTTCGCCAGACTGTATCACTTAAAACAGAAATGGAAGGATCCCCCAAACTTGATTGCGGCAGTGGGAGAGTTTAATTTTAATGGACATAATCAAAGACAGAAATTTGTAGTACTCTGGAGTAAAGTAAACCTTTAAATAAAACGGTATTTCTGCCCTTTTACACTCACACAAAGTCATTCAAGCTCAAGCTCTTACACGTCATGAATTATTTACACAATGGCAAAATTACTACTGTACCAATAGATGTAATTTTATGAAACAGGAAATAATATTTTAAAGTGAGACAAACTAATGCCACAAAATAAACCAAAATGTATAAAATCCTTTGACTTACTGATGTTTGTGCGATTGTTTTCCCACCAACATGATGTCACTTTCTGGAGGATGATGTAATAAACGATCTGGCTTTTGTTATTTAAAGGGATATTACAAAAGACTAACATGATGGAAAGTGATACAGGGTACAGAATCGTGTCACATCATAAAGCTATAATGAGCATTCTAGACCTCTCAGTCTTCATCAGAGGCAGTATCCCAATCTTACAGACAGCTATCATAATTGTGATAGACAAACATTAATATCTGACAGCACAGAGCAGCCTTTGATAGACAGATGAAGATTAGTTGACAAAATAATGACAATCTGCTTGTGCTCATATGAGAGAGAAGAGAAACTCTTCAGTAAGGCAGAGCAGGTTGGAATATATACAGTATGTATAAAACACACTTAATGAAGACATTTACTGTGTTAAGATTTATGACAGTCCTCTTTATAAAGCCTAAATGAAAAGAAATGAAAAAAAAGTCTGATAATTGCCAATTTTTATTGACAAACATGTTTGCATTATCTGCACATTTTCACATTTTATTCATGATAATAATAAATCAAAGCTTCAAAAACTATATGACTAAAGTAAAACACACGCACGCACACACACACACACAGAGAGCGAGAGAGAGAGCAAAAAGTGATCAAGATAAATTCATTTGATTTTTTCATGAAAATATGAATGAAAACAATTTGTATATAACAGTTGAAGTTATCAAAATACTTACATATTTTATACTTAGTTATACTGTATATTTATATTCTATGTCAATCTTTTGAAAATATTAGGATCTTTACAACTATATATTCTCAATATAAAAAAAATACATAGATTATAAAACGTGAGGAATTATTGTATCTGTGTAGCAGCCATCACTATTAATACATAATTTCAGGGAGTCCATTGTTATTCATTTTGAAGAAATACTTATCAAAGCTGTAATATACACACTTTCTCAATGGTTGAAATCTATGGTGGACCACATTTTCTTAGTTTTGTATCAGATACCAGCTAATCATTTTAATTATGTAGTTTATACATTTTGGAAATGACTGAGGCAAACAAATTTGCTCATAATAGCCCTGTTTTCCAAAACAGTTTATCTGACACTACAGTAAGAAATGAAATATAATAGTCACCTTCATAGAAAGAACATACATCCTATAAGATAATCACATTTCTTAGTCGGTGTCTGGTATGTGTACACCAAAATGAAGACCAACTCTTTGATAAATCCACATAAAACATAGAAAAGACTTATAAAGAAAACAAAATAGAAACAGTGACATCAGCATTAGGAACACTAGAAATCAGAGTTTTGTCATTGGTATGTGTAAGTTGTTCCAAGGTCCCATCCAAAGCTCCTCTTCGTCAGACAGCGTTTGGTCGCATGGAGACTGTATCAACTCTTTAATCTCCCTGTTGTCCACCGAAGAGTCCTGCTCACATCGCCTCCTATCCTGCTCCAAGCGGGCTTTATTGATGTTGGATTTGGGCCCTATGTAGTTGGGGTCCATTACACTGCACTCTTTGGAGTTAAGGTTGTGATCAGTAAAAGATGAAAGGGCAGTGGTGCCAACAGTAGGGCAATTATCTCCATTTAACGGTAAATGCTCTTCATGTGTGACACCTAGCTTGTCTAGTTTTTTAAACTGTTTGCCTAATCGTGCTGGTGAGCCCAGTTTTAAGTTGTTGGGGTATGGGGGCCTTCGTGTTCGGATGATGGTACCATTTTGGGCAAGGTACACTGACCCGTTGCTGCTGACATTGGGTATACGATTCCGTAGGATGTCCGGTCCACTGTCCTCTCCTGTGGAAGTTGTGTCATCCTCTCCATCTAATACCAGTTTGATCCTCTTTTTTTTGATAGCCTGGACATCAGAAAGAGATATTATAAACAAAAAATCAGAAACTGTCAAAGTTGCTTTTTTGCAATTACGTAAAGAACTGTAATAGAATTAAAACTTTGTAAGATTAAGTATTTAATCCCCTAGTAGAAAAGAAAACACCCCTACATGTTGGGTCAATACAAAAATCTAACTATTAAAACAATCTGTTTTTGGAAAAGCAAACATGAGAAGATGGACAAACATGCATTGCACTTGATATAGTTTAGAGGTGAAGATAACGTTAGTCCACTCAAGAGGAGAAAAGTCAGCACACACCAGAAAGACAGCATTGAAAATGTAATGCCATGTCATTTGCCCCATTCCCATGCAGTTGGAATTGCTCCAGAGCACACCAGAATAAGAGAATCACTTCACTAGAAGGCAGAAGCCTGTTAGTCTTACTTGGCTTTGACCACTCCTTGTGTTTTTAGAAAGCTGTGGAATCTCCAGACTCAGAATCTGCATCTATTTCCTCCGTAGTTCCTCCGGTTCCAGACTGTTGTGAGAAACGCACAGAGCCACTCTCAGATGCTGAGGCGCTGCCTGAGGTTATGGCATCCTCATCCACCTCTGTGATGGGTGAGAGGCCTCCAAATGCTTCATCTGAGCTCTCTGTGACACTGCTTTCCGTGACATATGGGCTTGGAACTCCTCCACTTCCTGGTACACTTGACCTCTGTGACACTGATCCATCACTCAGCTCACTGGTTGACTCCCTGCTCTCCTCTGCAGCTTCATCATCCTCCTCCTCTTCAGAACCCTCTTCTTCCTCCTCCTCACTCTCCTCCTCGATGATGTCCTGGGACGATCGGGTAATGATGCTCTTGCGAGAGCGGTGACTTCCTCCTGCAGATCTAGAGCTTGTGGAACTTCTCTCGCTGCCAGACACTGAAACAGCATCTGATCCTGCATCATCCGACACCGCAGATTCGCTATTTTCTGTCTCAGATGCCTCTTCAGAGTCGCTGGGCCTCAAACTCCCTGACCCTCTCTTGGCACTGCTCTCCTCACTGGACAATGGCTCTTTTGAGGACCTTACAGAAGACCGGGCGGAAGACCCTACAGTGCTGCCACCTGATCCACTGCCACTCGGAGTACCACTAGCACTACCAGAAACACTCCCACTTCTACTGCTTTGCGTTCCTGCACTAGAGTGCTCTGAGGATCCCCCAGTGCGAGAGGATTTCATTGAAGAGTGAGCAGAAGATGGCTCCGAACCTGATCCCGACACTTCTGTTCCTTTTGATTCCTCTTCTTCTGATTCTTCATCTGACTCCTTTTCGGTGGCAGAGCTCTTCTCAGCACTCGACTCTTCTTCGGTTCCTGATTTTTCAGTTCCAGATTTTTCTGTTCCTGAGGTCTTTCCAGACCCAGACTCTCCCTCCAAGCCAGATTCTTCCTCTGAGTCTGACCCTTTCTCTGTTTCGGATTCTTCTGCCTCAGAATCTTTTTCAGTTCCTGACTTCTCGGTTTCAGATTTAGATTTACTCTCCGCATCAGACTCGTCTGGTTCTTCTGGCTCTGATTCAGAATCTACTGTGCTTTCGTTGGCATCATCTCGGTCCAGATCCACTTTCAGATAGTCCTTATCTTCAGTAGATGCTGCTAAACTGCTCCTCTCAGATGATTCGTCCTCATCTAAGCTCTTCTTTCGGCTTTCTGCCTCTGATGCACTCCCACTGGCCTCTGGCTCACTGACACTGATGGACACTTTTGATTTCCTCTCTTCCCTCTCTGACTCCGCTGATTCATCCTTCTCGCTAACAGAACTTCGACTGATGCTACTCTGTGATTTCCTTCTAGCTTTGAGTTTATTTGCCAGATTAATACGTTTCAGGACTTTCCCAAGTCGACTCCTAGCCGAGGATGTGCCATCAATGGAACCACTTGGACTCTGCCCACCACTCAGGCTCTCTTGACTGTCAATACGGCGTGCAGATGTCAGCTTAGCATAATCTTTGTCTTTCTTCCCCTTCCCAAACATCATTGGGAAGATCTTGGCCTTCTTCCATGGGGAGGTGTATGGTTGTTCAACTTTCTTCCCAGCAGCAAGCAGCTTGCTGAGCTTCATGACAGATCTCAGCCTCTTTGTCGCTTTGGATTCTTCAGGTTCAGCCTCTACTGGCTCCTCAGCAGAAAGCTCAGGCTCTGCCTCAGGTTCAATCTCATCCTCTGGTGGGAAATCTTGGAATCCCACACTTTTGCCATGCCCACGACCTCTCCCTCGCCCACCTCTCCCTCTTCCCCGAACCTGTTGTGATATAATTTCCTTTACAACATCCTCATTATTCACAGCACAGATTGCAAAATGAAACTGTATAAACCCTGATATGAAATTATAGATACAATGATAATGATAATTTATTAGTGATGAAGAGATTATGAGTTAAAGAACAAAAAGAAAACATAACTGCACTGTGTACCTGCGAGTTATCTTTGAATTTTCAAAGTAATGAATGTAAGATTACCTCTGGTCCACCATAGTAATAACTATCATCCTCCACGATGGCCTCTCCGTACTCATCATACATGGGTGTGATCAGCCTCCTGCGGCTGCCATAGGGTGGATATGGTTCATATCTGGATTTTGGGAGGAAAACATTACACCATGTGAACCTCATTTCCATTAATTGTGTGCAGAGCAAAATTAGTTCATAGATAACCCTACGTGTCCAATGCCGCTCAACATAACTGCTATAGATTGTCCACTTTAGGGTTGTGTCTATAAAACACGGTACAGTTGCATGATTTCTTTTAATACAAGGTCAATAAAGTCCTCATATATAGCGGTTATCAATTATCTTATCAGCTTAACAATTTGAGTGAAAAAATGGAATAGAAAAATTACATGAATTAAATTATTTCTGAATATTTGGTATACGCAGACCCATACCAGGATGATTTGGGAATGTTTAAAACACATCTTGTGTGCATCACAAGAAAGGAAATATTACCTTTTGTACAAAGGAGTTAACATAGTCAATATCACAAATTGTCTTTTTTATTAATGACCTAAAAATAGTGCAAAATCTGAAAATATTTATTTTCCATATTATGTCATGATACCTCATAGTGCTGCTGTATCCAGCATATGCCTCACATTTGCATAAAGTTTTGCATTTCAGAACTTTATGATGCTCTCACCACTTGCTCCACTTAACTTTAAATCCCACCATCCCACACACAACCCTGCCACCTAGCTTCAATAGAGAATGAACAGGAAAGTCCCGATCATGGCCAGCGCCAGTGGACACATACAGTAATATAGACATTCAATCGGCTTTTAATTAAGAATGAAAACGCTGAATATTAAAGTCCTTATTCAGAGTGAGGAGGCAAAGCAGAAGCCTCATTATGTTTGATACTGACTTTTGCCCACATGCTGCCCCACCTACATGGAACATACCGACCAAGTGATCAGAGGATGAAAGGCTAAAACCCTATTAATGATTCCTAAGCTCTCATAATAGCCCTCGATCTTTAACAGTCCAGGCCACTCTAATAGCAGGTGCAGTTCAGGCTTGACAGATCTATAGCCCAACTGAAGTGTAATATTTATCTTCAACACTCTCTCCCTTGATGTCTTTGGAATCAAAGCCATCTTTCTTTCTTGAAGGTCTTGACTGTAGATGAGGAAATCTTGAGAGGGTGCTATGGGATAAAAGGTTCTCAAGAGAATTCTCTTTAAGAATTGTTCATACGACTTGGTCAACAATTATGCATCAAACTCTCAAGACGTGTTAAATATGCAATAAGGTAGAAGAGGCTGTGCTATATTGTGACTATGGTCATAGTCAGAGTGTTGTTTGGCACTACCTGCAACCCCTTCAACTGTGAATATATGGTATATTCAATCTTTAATGATAATCGTATTGCTTTTATAAACCTGCCTGGTAAGTTGTTTATTCAGATTAATAATTGGCTGTAGTGAGCTGTACAGTAGGGACTAAAAAGGGTTGAAGGAACAAAAACAAATATCAAAAATGTACAGATTTTTTGCTTCTAATAATGTTATCACAGGGTTTATCACAGTACATTTTTCTTCAATTACATCACTTCATGTTGCCCAGAAAATGAAACATGTGCTTTGATCCTGAAGGAAACCACTGCATTATTACTTTGCCTAATTGCCCATTGTGGATGTTGCACATTTTTTTAACAGCTATATATAATTACTGCATATACTGTACATCTAGATACAAAGAAAACATTATTAGAGGTAAAAAATTACATTTCTATGATGTTTCCAAGTCTTCACTGAATTAAATGTTTGATGTGATGCAATAACACAAATATGATGCTGCTGGGTTTTGACTGAGAAGCAGATATGCAATTAAAATGACATTTTATTATAATACTTTATTATAATTATAATGATCTGTATGCTTGTTATTATTTATATGCTCATAATTCCAACACAGAGGGAAACAAGTCTTATTTTTGTATTATATTGGGCTTGTTTTTCCATACCAGGTTGCCAATTTCTCTTGTGAGATTTAGTAACACTGCAATTGGTAATTCACCCACCCCTTAATGTACTCAGTAAATTTTTTTCATGTCATCTTGGACTTACAGTGACTCCTAGTGGTGTGGATGCAGAATTTTCAGTTTCAGATGCCATTGTAGAAATTCAATATTCACAATCAGCCTTGATTAATTTAATACAAGAGAGAAAGTGTCCAATAACATTAAGCAAGTATTATTTAGCTGGCCATGTGATTCTAAAATGGCAGCCCCCATGAGGGCGCCCCTGCCCCATGTAGACTAAAACAGCTTTTATAAGGTTACCGATATGACTAGAGTCCTCATCTCATGATTTTATACATATTTTTCAAAATTACAATAAATTTCTTTAGGAGTAAAAAATGTTATGGCGAAAAAATGTCTGAGTGCACCTTTAACGAAGAGTACTCTGCGTAAAAAAACAAAACGTAATAACCGTCCTTACATTTTGTTGTAACCAGTTACCATTTGGAAAAAAGGCAGCAGAACTTCTGAACCGAAAAAATAAATAAATACTGTTTTGGCTCAGAATGAACCAAAATGAAATATATTTTGTTTTTAATCCTTGCTGTACATTGATATACAAAGCAGAAAGAGGAACATGTGTTTTGAGTCATAACTACTATATTGTGTTTTTAGCATGGATGGAATGATGCATGGCCCATTAAGCATCCAGGACTAAAACTATTTTATAATTATACAAAAATTGCAGAAGGCCTCAATCAACAGAGATCTTTGTGGTCATCAAAGTTAATGCTCAGAGCACTCCAGTGACCCTAAGACCATCTGCTGTTCATTTGAGTAGGAACGTCTACAGACTCAAGCTAATGAACTGGATAAAGCCATTGCCTTGAGTCTTAACTCAGGCCTGAAAGTGCAAAGTGTGTCTTAATGAATCCACTGAGCATAGCTAAAGACGGTTGTATGGCGCTGATGACACATTAATCTCATCAAAGCTTCTGGCATCTTAGAGCGGCTGACGTTAAACCATGCAGTCCACAGAACAACATTTGCATGGCATCTGTTTTGATGGTAAAACGCAACACAGCATCATGTGTGTTGATGTAAGAGCATTTACACCTTTCTGACTTTCTGTCTCTTTGTTTCTGCCATCTCTCCCCTGTCTGTTTGCAAACATGAGATGCTCAGATAATGTACTGTACTTGCCAGGGCCACATTCACACACTGTAGCTAAATACAAGTTTATTCCTGTTCTGTAAACAACTTCATTCTATAACTCAATTCACATCTGAAAATTTCAAGTAATATCAAAATACAATTTTTATTAGGGCTCTGTGGACACAACCATACACAGTTTAGCAAGCTTGTTAAAATTAAATATCAAAGGTGCTGTAAGCGATTTATTTATGGAAAAGTATGCAAAACATTTTCCTACTGCCTTAAAGATATTAATGAAATAAGTGTCCTGAGATATCTCACTGTGACAGACGTATACTTTGTACGCAGACCACAGACATTGATGTTTTTCACCTATCAATCATTGGAATAGGAATCTCAAAGTGTTTTATTTTAAGCCGATCATTGAGGAAATGACTCATGATGTTTGTCAGTTAAGGGCGCTATTGTGCCACTGTTGAATTTGACAGCCACAGGAACAAACAATACTGCTCTTTTGCTCAGCTTTGGTCTCAAAATTATCTTTTGAGGGAGGGGTTTTGGAATGAGAGGGTGTGGCTAATTCAACGGCTCAGTCACGTCACAACAATTGCTTAAAGCACCTTTAAACTTTAACACATGAAGTAAAAGATCTATAACAAACAGATGCAGTACTTGCTAACTTTGCAGTTTGTAAAAGTACACACACATATACTGCATCAAATGAAACTCACCCTTGATCGTAGCTATAGTAGTCTTGTCCAGGGTCGATACCTGATTCCATGGAGAGAGCCTAAAAATATAGACATAAAGACTGATGTTACACCTCATCTTCACAGAGGATACAGAAATCAGTCAAGATTTGGGGAACAATTTACAATCAAGTCAATATCATTGCTAAAGTGCAATGAGTATTGGTCATATATAATACTAAAAAAAGGAGCAATTTGTTACCTTAAAGGGTTAGTTCACCTTAAAATAAAAATTATGCCACCCTTTACCACTTTAATCACTTATCACACATACAACTTATTTCAGTGGAAATAAATAAAATAAAATAATAATAATAATTAGGCTGTATGCTAGTCTCATCATCATTCACTTTCAGTGCAACTTTTCTTTCCATAAAATAAAAGTGAATGGTGACTAAGGTTGTCATTTTGCCTAACATTAATTTTTTTGTAAAAAGTCATATAGGCATGGGTGAGTAAATTATTCGATTTTTGGGTTAACTATCCCTTTATTAAGTGATTTAAAGAATCTGCAGTTAAAATAAGATGATTTGTAAGGACATAGTGAGGACATTTAGGAAAAGACATGCAGAGGAACACATCTGCTACCTCAGGCCGGAGCAGAGAGGGTCTCAACAGCTGCTGCTGCTTGCACAGTCACACAGAGAGAGAGAGAGAGAGAGAGAGAGAGAGAGAGAGATAGAGAGAGAAAGGGAAAATAAAAGATTTAAAACTTAAGCCCTAGGTATACTTTCATTTTGACTTGAACGCTTTAAGAGTCTGCGTACAGTCAAACATGAGCCTGTCAAAGTATACTCCATACAACTGTGCACGCATACACACGTGATTGGTGCATGCTATGGGACACTGGACTAGAGGTTGACCGATAGTGGATTTTGCTGATACCGATAACTATGGTGGTGGGAAAGGCTGATAACTGATTAATCGGCTGATAGTTCTTTTTATATGTATTTATAGAAGGTATAAAAAAAAATGTTTTTTCCTGTATGATGGGCACAGACAAAGTGTCATAAAATAATAAAATCCCAGATGCAGTTTACTGATCAACCAAAATTCCAAAAATAAATGCACAAGATTTGATGCATAACGTGGGACTTTTAAGTATAAATAAGCCTGAAACACACCGAGGAACTCTTTGAAATGACGAAATGATGAAAAAAATATCTGCAAATATAGCCATAGAATTCAGCCGATAACAATAGTTCCAAAAAGAAACTATCGGCACCGATTAATCAGTAAAACAGATATATATTTCGGTCTACCTCTACACTGGACTATTTTTCCTCAGGAGTTTAGACACATAAAGGTGTGTTTGTATACTGTACCTTCAGACTCAAGTTTTATCAATGCAGACATCTCCATACCTCCTCACACATGAGCTCTTGACTTGCACCATCTACTGCTGTTGTTTTTACCTTAATCTGCTGATGTTTAGCAGCAATTAAATGTTCTTCTAGCATTTCTTCGTGACAGCAATGGCTCAAATGTGAGTGATGCTTCCTTGTGCACTAAATTGTGCAAACAATTCCAGGCACATGCATTTGCATTCAAAGATTAGGTTAGAAAGGTTAGAAAATCGGGCTGCGTGCATTCAGTGCTCAAGCAGTCTGCAGATGACGAGATTTGCACAACTAATGCGTACACAAATGCTCAGCGTTCGTGTCTGACAGAAGTATACTTTGGGCTTAAGAGACCATATATACAGAGGTAGAGCAGAAAAAAGGCATAAAGAGAAAGAGAATGCCAAGGGAAGGTGTTGCTGCATATTCTTAAAATGAATGATCATACAGAACATGACGACAAAAAGATATGCATTACAGACGGAAAATAGGGGGAAGAAAAAAATGAGGCCCTTGTGAGAAAAATAATGACAGAGACAGTTTTTTTTCTATTTCATTTTTTCACTCTAATTTAGTAAAGCTTTAATTTTGTTTGGTAGCTCTGTGTTAATTTTAGTTTTGCTTGTATTCTCTTTGTTAGTTTTAGTTTTTCAGTACATTAAGTTTGTATTTTAGTTTATTTTAGTTTTAGTATTTATATTAAGGGATTTTGGACAATGAGGAAAACAGCCATTTGTTACTAAAGTTATCCAGCCAAGAACAGTGAGTGGTATTCTCATTACGGTTGTTTGATATTAACACACACAGACAGCAGCAGGTCTATTAGGTTACATAAAAATTGACAAGTCTGATATTTTGATACAAATCTGCTTTTCCCCACAGTTTACGTTACCCTTTAGACATCACTAAATGATTACCTCAACAAGATGAGCATTTTGGCAGAATTCTGAAATGTATTTGTTCGTTCAGGCGCATATCACGAGCGTTCTTTGAGCACATGCGCATGAAAGCACATAAAGCCGCCTGTCAATGAAATCGCGCAGCTATTATTAGACCACTAGCAAATTATAAAATTGCACAGTCTGGATTATTTTCAACAGCAGAATAAGAATATTACCTTAGAAATAAGGGCTTGGCTATATCACAAATATAGACGGTTATTTTTTCGTTTTTGACATTCAGGCTACTTTTCACTTTCATGTGCCCCTTTAAAAATCTAACTCTTTACCAGTTCCAAATGTAAAACAAATCACAGATTGACAGGGTAAAACAGAACGAGAGAATCTCTAGTGATTCTCGCTCTGTTGCTGATGCAGTGAGGTCAGACCGTATACAATCGCCATCTAGTAGCGTCTTCATGTTAAGGTATTGGCGGTTTTAAGGGTTTAAAAACATACTGCAACAGAAAACGAAAACAAAATCTTATTATTTTTATTTTATTTTTTGTTTGTTTCACAGCCATAGATTTTTATTTTAGTTTAGTTTAATTTTTTCCAATTATATTATTTCTTTCTTTTAATTCAGTTAACAAAAATGTTATTTTTTACATTTATTTTTAGTCTTCATTTTCCATCCATCCATCCATCCATCGTCAACCGCTTATCCTGTGTACAGGGTCGCGGGGGGCTGGAGCCTATCCCAGCTAACATTGGGCGAAAGGCGGGGGACACCCTGGACAGGTCGCCAGTCCATCGCAGGGCCACACATAGACAGACATACACTCACACTCACCTCCACATCCACATCCACATCTAGGGCAATTTTTTTAGTCTTCATTTTATTTTACGATAATAACTTTGCTGACAGCAACCTAAATGCATTAACTTGCCAACTCAGAAACTGACGTGACATGTTCTCGCAAATTGATGTATGCTGGCGGAACTGAGATAAGACAAGACTTTTCAATTTCCTTAGTGGGGTGTAAATGTAACTTCAATGGCTGAGTTGCTATCGTTGATTTAATCTCATTAAGATTCCACTGGAATTCTCTCGCAAGACTCGATTAGCAGTCTGAAGTGAAAATGAACAAGGCTGTTTCTTACCCGGAACTTATTAAAGAAAAGTCCTTTAAATCAAAGCCTGCACATGCAAAACTCACCGCCATGATGCCAGGGTGTAGCTATGCAATGGGTAGGGCTATTCAAGACTGTTGCTAGGGAATTTCTTGGTGGGTGCTAGGGTGTTATGGGTGTTATGAGAACCCATCAAGTCTATGATATTCTGGTACATAGAAATTGTTTAGATCCCTCCTTCAAAATAAGTGTATGGAACCTTTTTTCTCCCGTTTTAACATAGGCGATAACTGTTTGATTGTTTAGAAAAGTAATAGCACACCTCTTCACGCCAAGAGGGTGTCATTCAAGATTAAAAATGGCGTGAGAGCAGCTATGTGCAGAAGTTTAATACTTTGGGTAAGGGTTTGTTCAAATTCTTAACTCTAAGTATGAGCAATAATAATAATAGTGATGTTTCCCTTAGCACACCACTCATGAAAGACAGGCCAGAGGAAATGCTGAAAAAAATGGCTTACCTGTCTGCCCATGCCGCGCCTGCAGAAGGGAACAGAGGTGTTAGTAAAAAAAAAAATTACATTTAAATGGAAAAGTAAATACTGTTGCCTAGCTAAGTGATTTTACAGTGAGTTTGTTTCTTTTCATCAACAGCCTGGCCAACATTTATCTCAGTGTTTGAGCATTTCAACACTTTCTGTCCTCTTTATCACTGGACCAGAATGAAAAGCCTTGTTTAAGTGGCAAAGCACTTATAAATCTTAAAGATAGAAATGCTCTCAGCGAAATGGCAGCAGTACTCCTGGCACAAGCAGTTTTACCTGCAGCTACATCTTCATATGCTAATCTGCTTTTCGAAATAAGTAATTTTCTGATGAATTGCAAACAAACAACACAAACACACACTTGCAACACCTATAAATTGTCCTAAAACTGAATTTCCGGGAACATTTAAGGGGTCTCTCTTAAAGTGACACATAGTGATTTAAACCTTTGAGAATTTTAAGTAAAATATATTTATTTCGTTCACATAATGTGTGGGTAAATTTATGACCCAGACATTTTCTTTAGTGGTTTTGTGAGATTCGGCCCTTTTACATAGTATATGACAGTAATCCAGTTTTTTAGGATTAGGCTTTCTGTAGTAATTATAATTAGCCTCATATAAAAACAATTTAGAGTATGTCTATGGTATGCAGTGGTGGCTGGTGAATTTTCAAAATAGGGGAAGCACAAATGTCAGTCAAAAAAGCATACTTGCATCTTTATTATTATTATTTATTTATTTAATTATTCTCTTTTGTTTTGAGTTTTTAAACTTTTTTTTTTTCTTCATTTTTACAGAACCTTATATTTACAAATGTATTTACAATAATATATATATATATATATATATATGCCAAATGGCGAAATTGAAGATTTATAATCACTACATTAATTGTGTTAAACCGCAAACAACTTCTTCTGCAAAGCCAATCACTATGAACCAACAGAATGACAGCGATTGTGTTATAATTCTTAATACTGTTACATACATCACATTGTTACAGCATGTGGTTCAGCCCGTTTGAGAGCTCGACCAATCCTCATATAGAGAAGCTGGGCTTCCAGGCAGGATAAAAATACATTGTTTGAAAGCACACAGCCCAATCAACAATCAGATAATTTCCCTCAGCTCATTAAGCTCCCGCAGACTCCCAGAGACGCACGCCGTCCGGGCGGGACCCAAAATGGCACGTGTAGAGCCTCTAGTCCAATGAACATCAATCTTTTGCTGCACTGAACTCAATGGGACACTTTTGTCACTTTTTTATTACTTAAAACTTTGAACTTTGCCGTGCAATCTTAAAGCAATCGCCACTGAGGGTATATATGTGTGTGGTACTGTGCAATATGAGGGACTTGCACAGTGACCTGGGAAGGTGTGCAATCTGTTGTACATAAATAAATTATGGAATATCACTGTCAAACACACAAACATACACACAAATACAGGACGTGATTGTGAAAGATGAGTTATGTGTGTGGGAGGAGCATGACAGTAACAGGGTAAAGGATTGACATAATGTCATGTGAACATGTACTGCTTATATATGTACAGTACATCCATTAGGAATGTATATAAGGAAAAGCATCTTTGTATCCCTCAGGCATACATCCTCCAATGCAGACATGAATTCATATCAGGCCAGTGGAGAAGAAAACACAGTAAGGTAAGTTGAGACTAGGACTGGGTATTGATGCATAATACCCCATTCGATTATGATTCACAAGCTGTCAGTTCGACTCAGATTCATATTTTTCCACATATAATGTTCATTTTGCTTACGTATGAAAAAATACAAATTCTCCCCCAGCTAATGCTGTTAATAATATGGGGATTTTCTCACTAGGTAAATTAAGAAAATATACATTTTATTTTATCAGTAGTTTTTCATTTTTTTGTCACATTTGAGATTTTTATTAAGGCACAAATTGATACTGTCTCTTTAAGAATACCGGCAGTTTAGCGAGAACACCCTACAGAAGTGCTTCGGTTGAGCACACATTAATGAGAGCTTCTTTGCCGCATCCTTGCTATGTGTGATTAGAACTAAATGTCAAATTTTGTACTGCTTTTGATCAACAACTGACTGTAAAGTATGTAAATGATATTAGAAGAGACATTATTCAAAGGTAAATGTATTGCGTGGATCTTGCCTTTGACCACTGTACTACTTAAATCACAGGTGAGTGAAATATGAACTTTTATCAGCCAGTGGCTAATCACAGACATTTGTAGTCATCTGGCAAAAATTTGGCATATGCGAGTGATTTACTGCTTTAGGATTGCCACTTAGAGTTAAAGATCAATCTAGGGATTTAATAATTGATATCAAGTTTGTTCAAATTAAGAACACAATAAATCAAAACTTTTATATTTTTAACCAGCCCGAGTTGAGACTTTTCTTTTAATGGGATAGTTTAGCCAAAAAGGAAAATTTCCTCATATCATATCACTAATGTCTTCTGTCATACATCAGCTTTGTGTGAGGAACAGACTTCAACCTAATGGTTATGTCAGACTTAACTGGTTCTTGCGTGATCATGAAATTTGATTGTGTTTTTTATAAGGTGCAAACATTCTTAACAATGTACAGATACACAGAAGTGCTTAAAATATTTTATATAAAATATATAAAAAAAAATTTTTTTACAGAGTGGAAGACGTTCATGTCATAATGTGCTGTGGAGCAGGTAAGAGAGGAAGATGTGAGAAAGATAAGATAATGATAGAGTTGAAGAAAAGAGAGAATTAAAGTTAGTGATGTCAAAGGCACACTCATTGATTGAGTACTTAAAATTCTTTGCTCCTCTAGATATCACAGTCACAGTGCTCACATCAACCTTCTGACTCAGAACAAATAAATAATGTAAACTGAAGTCATTTGTTATCATTTCTAAAAAAATGCTTCAAATCGAGTTCCAATGCATGAAAGAACTACTAAATTTATTTGATGAATGTAAAACAGAAAAGTAATGTCTCTCTTTGGCGTAGGCCCCGTCTGGCGGTCCGAGGCAGTTGTACTTGGAACCGTCATATCCTGCTGGAGATAGGAGGCAGGGGCGAGGAGCCTACCCCCGTGCGGGACAGGGCTCAACTGGTGGCGGTGGGGTGGTGGAGGTTGCCGTGTTAGCACACTGTGATAGATTGTGAGCAGACTAATAAAGCAATGGCTAGGCGATTGGCTAGGAATTACCCAGCTAATGGTGTGATGATGAACAGCTGCTAGTCTTTCCGCTAGAACTACGCTGCACTTACATTTATTTGCGGGGAGGGTCAAGGTCACATATTTGTGCGCATACTGATAATACGAGTAGCATGAATGCAGACATTAGCAAACCTGTATTTGTATTGCTTGTGGGATGATGACAGATTTAAAACACATTTTACGATATGGATGAGGGCGATGCCATCTGTCCTTCAGGAGGATGTCTATCTAAACAGAAATCCTACAGTGATATTGTTGGAAGATATTTATCTATATGCAGAGATATTGACTGCGTGCCTGATGGGGTGAATTTAGTAGGGAACGGCAGAGTGAACGTCCCCTGCCATGCACCACATAAATGATTAGCTGCATTGTTTAATCTTGACGTGATTCTCGACTGCTTGAATTTTTGAAAGGGCAAAAACATCCACAGGACTGAACTGCGGCAGAGGAGCTTCAGGAGGCCTGACACCCCTGACAGCTTTTAAAAGGGGTTATTGAGAGTGAAAGTGTGTGGAAAAAACAGACATAGAGGGAAAGAGAAAGCAAGCATGCGATGAATAAATATATTTAAAGATCAAATGACCTGTAGGCAGCATTTTAACCCTTTTTTGAACATCATTTGAGAGTGCAATTTTTGAAAGTTTTTTTTAATCAAATCTTTAAGCTACATTCACCTTTCATTAATTTTAAGGCATACAAATACATTAATTATAATGAATACATTTCCATTCAATTCATAATCATCAACCAATTCCTCTTAACTGGGAAACATTAAGTATGACCAATGTCAATTAAATATATTGATAGTTGATTAATCTGCGAATAGTTTTCTTGATAAATGTATGTGTGTGTGTGTGTGTGTGTGTGTGTGTGTGCACATGTGTGGAGGTTCTCCATGCCACAGAACACATCACCAACTGACTTCTGATTTTTATTGGTAACTATTTTCATTATTGATTGTTATCAAATTTACTGATTAGCTGTTGTGGAAAGATTACCAGAACATGAAACAATTCATGATAAAACATTTGAGATGGAGGAAAATTAGACAGATATGAAAAGAGAATGAGATATTCAGCATTTGTTCAGAAATGAGGGGCCTAGAGTCTCAAACGCCACTGTTGAAGGCTGAGCAGAATCGTCTGAATCTGATTGGCTGGCCTCAGTTTCATCCTGTTCAGACTCTGGCTCTGCAAGCAAAACAGTCTTGGGCTTTTTATTACCTCCTTTATAACTATAATCATCTTTCCCATCTATGGTCCCAGTGGATCTATCTGCATCAGTTCCATTGTAAAAGTTCTTGAGGATCCCTCTCAATTCAGGTGTGGTACGGGCAGAAACAGGGCGGAGTCTGCCCAGGGTGTGTAGAGTCGGAGAGTGGATGGGCAGTCCAGGAGACTGAGTGGTGACTGGGGGTGGGGTGGAGTTCCTCCTCAGAGGTGGGGGGGATAGCGAGAAGCAAGAAGGGATGGGAGGAGAGGGTGGTGGGCTGTCTGGGGGGTCTGATATGATTTCCAGTCTGACCTCACCAGGTTCCACTGTCACGTAGCTGGATATACTGGAGCTAAACTTTCTTAGGACGGGTGGAGTCGGCCGCTGTGCCGTGGGTGGGGGAGGGGTCTCACCATCGTTTCTAGTGATGATAATGCAGGGTGGGACATCCTGACCAACAGAAACAGGGCTGTACGAGACCAAGATAGCACTGAGGAGCGGGTCATCCAGATCCAAAGAAGCATAAGAGTCCCGATTCTGTCTGGGCGTCCGTTCAGCTAAAGCTTGCTGCTCGAACTGCCTGGCCTGCTCTCTGACTGATAGCTTTGTCTCTGTGCTACAAGCACTCATATCCAGATCTACATCAAGCTCATCTCTGCTGTCTTTAAGCCCTGCCTTCAGCTCTTGCTCCTCCCACTCAGCAGGGTCCCAGAGAGCCTGTCGTCTTGGAGCATCGTAAAGCCCACACCCTCGAATATGGGATGGCAAGGACCAAGAAGTCTTCTGGCTGCTGGGGCTTGTTGGAGAAGGGGTGTTACTTTCCAAAAACCTACCTAGCTTATGCACCTCAGAGCTGGGTTCAGAACTGCTGGGCATTCCTTCCTGGTAAAGAGGGTTTTGAGTGGTTAGAGGCCGTTGATCCGAAAGGAAGGTGATAGTACTCTCTGATCTGGGACACTTATTGTGCAAGTTGCCGTTTTCAGACTGTTTGTGTGCAGCAATAGCGCGAGAGGCAAACGCGCTTATCATTTTCTGTCGATCCACCTCCTCCATTACAGACTTCCTGCGTCCACTGCAGTCCGTGAGAGGAAACGACAGGAGAAGAGAGAGTGATTGAAGCATTTGAGGAAAGAGAGGGGAAGGAATTGAGGGAGGAAACAGTAGTGGGACAATGGAGCGGTAAGGAGTTTATCTAGCTAACCTACAAAAGCTTGAATCTGCTATAACTCTATATGCACAGTATGTATGCTTTATTTGAAGGTGAAGTGAGTAAGATGAAGTTCTGCAACACTAGCATCAACAAATGGAAATGAAGAAATAATTACTGTTTTCAAACAGGCTACTCAAACCCCATCTTCCATTGGTTGGCCAAACAGTACAAACCCAAACGTATGCAGTGTTGCTGTGTTGAGCTGGTTAGGATGCTCAAACAAACAAAGGAATGTTTTGATGCCACCTCAGGGCAACAATGTTTACCTTTTAGGGTAATGAAGCTACAACTGGTATCCCCAAGTCTCAAAATATTAAACTAGATTATGAGAAAATATTAAAACACTGACAAAAATAAATAACACACTTCACCTTTAAACAAGGAAAAGAGCTGTTTTGATCATTATGGAACAACTGTTTGCCTTGTTAAATGTACATAGTATCAAAATGTTGTTTTCCTTTCAATAAGCAATTTGACAGCTTAAAAACATATAAAAGCATAATGGTAAAAAATTCTAGTAGCAGCTACTGAGGAGGAGCCACTGACAAGAACCTACAAAGCACAACTGTGAATCGAGAGGGATTTTTCGAATACATTGATAACATCATGTAAGGAGGAACACTGCAGGGATATGCTACATTATTCTACGTTACTCACTGTACTCCAAGCCTGGAAAACACAGCAGAGCAGATCAGAGATTGAAAGAAATGTGAGAAAAAGACATGCAGATAGACAAGAGTTGAAGATGAGTTTCACAGTGAGACACATGTAAAAGATAAAGGGGAAAGCATGAGCATTGCTGTGTCAAACATGAATGACGATACAAACACTCATTTACTAGCCCTGTGGGGTAAATGTGCATTGAATGTGCAGTATTGATGTCCATACATTATACACGCAATAAAACCTGCATAGCTATGCTAATATTTTAGTGGCAAGGAATATATAAGGGGAAATCGCACGAAAACATGTCCAGGACATATTTGTGCATATTAGTTAACTATATAGTTAACATGACCTAACAATGGATGATAATTTCACAGCACTTTATTAATGTTAATTTCAACATTTACTAATACATTTATACAGATAAGATGCTGTATATGTTAACATTAGTAAATGCATTATGAACTAACAATAAACAATTGTATTTTTGTAAACTGACTTTAACAAAGATGAATAAATGCTGTCAAAATCTATTGTTCAATGTTAGTTCATGATACCTAATGCATTTACTGTACTAATGTTAACAAACACAATCTTACTGTTAAATGCTTTAATTTACAATTTTAATAATATGTAACAATTTTCATAATCACAATTTTCACAATCATTAGATTTATGGAAACTATATACAGTATTATTGCATTAAGGTAAGGAAAAAAATATATATTATTAATACAAATATAATATGTTTAGGGGTCACACAGACAATACTTGATGATTAATTTTTAAGATTGCTGAGAGTCTACTGTTTTTATTCATATCTGAAAGAGTACATATTGCTGTAAAGCAATACACACACACACACACACACACACACACACACACACACACACACACACACACACACACACACACTTTATCCATTTATGTTCTTAAACTGCTGTTCAGGAAAACTGCACAGCAATCTCAGCATCTATTCTAATGGATTCTACACAAAATCACTTATTTCTGTAAGCAGCTGCATTTGTTTTGATTGCGTTAAATCAAAAGGCACTTTAAAGGTTTTTACCTGAGGGACACAGATGTTGCACTGGGGCTATAATCTTTTTATCTATTAACATTTAATTCCTATTTTAGCATGGCCTTGAATTTGAAAATGGTCTACTTCAATAAACATGTGTGTCCAGTTATCAAGTCTCCATCAGTAGACTTCCTATTTAAGTCCAAAGCACAGCTAATTTACCCAAGAAACAATTACCTCTGGGATGGCAAAAAGGAACACTCGCTCCCTTTGAAGAGCATCAAGACTATATGGAAAAACCCATTTCTTTCTCAAATGAAAAATCAAGTCAGGTGATTAAAGTGGTAGTTCACCAAAATAAAAGTAATTTTGGCCATTTCGTACTCACTCTAATTTAATTCAAAATCCACTTGATTTTCATTATTGTATGAAACATAAAATTAGATTTTGCAGAATGTTTACATTGATTTTTTTCCATACAAGGAAAGTAGCTGGTGAAAATATTGCCCAGAGTTGTAGTTTTCAACTGTCATACATGCATGCGATTTTCAATCCTGTGCCTCAAGTGATGTCACACCAGATTTTACATCAATGACCATAATGCATTTGGTTCATGCATGTCTTGTGACTGATTGTGATACACATAATTTCAATACGTAGAAAAGTCAATGAGATTTTAGTGCTATGTTGGATGAGAAGATATTAAGCAAATAACGACTAACATTACGGTCTTACACTTTCATCACATGGAAAAGAACAGCTTGAACATTCTACAAAACTTCTTCCACAGAAGAAAAGAATATGACGCGGGTGAGCAAAAGATACATTTACATTTTTGGGTAAACTATTCTTGACTTGTCCTTTAGATTCGTACAAATTCACACACACACAAACGCATGCACACACACACACACACGTTGTGTTTCCATGTTTTATGGGGACTTTCCATAGACATAATGGTTTTTATACTGTACAAACTTTATATTCTATCCCCTAAACCCAACCCTACCCCTAAACCTAACCCTCACAGAAAACATTCTGCATTTTTACATTTTCAAAAAACATAATTTAGTATGATTTATAAGATGTTTTCCTCATGGGGACCGACAAAATGTCCCCACAAGGTCAAAAATTTCGGGTTTTACTATCCTTATGGGGACATTTGGTGATAAATACACGCTCACACACACACACACACACACACACACACACACTTCTGAAGACATGCACACTTTCTCCTTTATGCTGGTATTCACAAACTAATCTCACTCACTGTCTCTCTCTCTCCTATCTCTCTTGAAGTTTGTAGGTATTTTGGTGACTTACATGCCGCTCTCTCCCAGCTCCTCATAGAGATTGGTCCGAGGGGCTGCTGTTGTTTTGCCAGCAGGTAGTGCCATCTGGATACGGGCGGTTTTGGCACACTCTGCCTGCCTCCTGTAAATCATACAGAGAAGGGTTTTCTCTCATTCAAAAGACTAATTTCAGACGTATTATTGGAAGATATGAGGTCTGGAACTCCAGCAACTCTCATTTGATCTGTTCCAGCTCTTTTTATTCATGCAATGTAAAATATCTTGGGTTATTCAGCACCTTTCAAACTGAGATGAGGTGTTTTATTAGAATGGAACTGAACTAAGTTCTCTTTGACCAATGAGGTCATGAAACTAGTCATGTCTGTTCATTTTCAAAGGTCTCTATTGTGCTGGAATCAGAGAGGACTGGAGAGAGCATATCCTCCCATGTTCATCTCAATTCATCCACTGAACTGAATAAAGAGACTATGAAAGTACACAGAGTCCGGCGAATAATTCATCAAAAAGAAGAATCACACTTACTCTTTGAATCTGGGTGAAGGATCCACAGGCAGCCACAGGAAGTGCAGGGAACGAGGAAGAGAATGGACAATTAATTAGCATGGAAGTAATTTCTCAAAACACACAGGGAAGGAATTCACTAAGAATTAATTGTGCCCAGTAAAAGCATGTGCTGTCTGCGCTGGTTTAGCGCCTGATCCACTAAAGGAATTATGCTGCTAAACTCAATTTGCACGCGCAATTTCGATCTTGCAGTACGATTCTCTGCACTACATACTCTGCACTACATCTGACACACTTTGACAGGACTGAACAGCATCACTTGTGATCCAGACATCTGAATTATCTCTTTAACATGCCGAAAGTGCACTTGACTAGATCGTTATGGTGGATATGTGCCAGGTTACAATGCTCTTCTTCATCATTTGAGCATTATTTAATGTACCCAAATAGTAACATTTTCTACCTCATCTGGCTATAATAGCACAATCTAAATAGCACCAGGTAATTTTTGTGAATAAAGTGCAATCTACAATAAGCCTCATTTACATAGAAAGGAAGTGTGTTTGTGTCACGATCCCCTGTTGTCTACTCTGTGTTTCACTTGTCACCTGTCATAAACTACACTTCCCATAATTCCCTGCCCTCATCATTGCCAGTCATTCATTGTTCTCACCTGTGTCTCGTCTGATCATCATTATCCTTGTGTATTTAAACATTTAACGACCGACTACGAATGGAGAAACAACAGGGTTTAAATACACAAGGATAATGATGATCAGACGAGACACAGGTGAGAACAATGAATGACTGGCAATGATGAGGGCAGGGAATTATGGGAAGTGTAGTTTATGACAGGTGACAAGTGAAACACAGGGCAGACAACAGGGGATCGTGACAGTTTGCATGGAAAGGAATGACAACGACTAAATGTAAATAGTCAAGATGCAGCGCAATTTCAGCGCTGATCGTGCCTGTTTAAACTAGCTTGCAGTTTGTTAGTGAATAGCAAATGTGGCACAACTGTTTAGTGAGTTCGGCCCACACTGTCTGCATTGTTTTAGGACTTGAATCACTAGAGGAACTCATTGCAATACAGACCCAAACAAGAGGCACAATGCAAATCCTTATCTTGCAGGTCGGTTTTAGGAGTTGTAGATGATGACTACTGCGATCTGGCACACTTTACTAAGAATGTAAAGCACTATTAGCCTTTTAAAATGCAGACCGTATGCTTGTCTGCCCATTGTGTCTGGACATATGCCCAATTTGAATGCTCTTCTTTATCATTAGATTAATTACTGCTGCCATGAGCAATAGAAAATCTTCACAAACATCTCTTTTAAATAATAGTAATAACAATGGGCAACATTAATTGTGCAAGACAAATAGCTCATAGTTTCGTGAATAAGACGCCACCCATATTAAGGCAACATCCACACTAATCTGTTTTCAATTTCCAAACAGCATCGTTTTCCAAAGTATGTGGTACTAGAGAGCTTTTTAGAAAGTCTCAGTTTTCGATGGAGGAAAACGCTGTTCCATTGTGGATAAGGGTGTAAACGAGGCAAAAATCATATTTGTGTGGATGTGGTCTAACACATTGACATCAGACATAACCGATGTCGTACAAACAGCTCAGCTGATTACAATATTCTCCCCACAGGCTTTTTTTTTTAGAACCAAAAAACTTTCTTTGTGTTGATAACGTGGAGCCTCCATGTTGTTTTGGATGCAACTCCTGCTTTAAGTGTGCGTGTATTAATGATTCATGCTTTACGTTAAGATGTGATAACAGCAAAGGATAACCCCAGTTTATCAAACATCTTCACTGCTTAGAAGCAATACATCTCTCCATTCTTCTTCCCCATTTTGTATTTCTTGCACACACTCTCTCTCATCCGGACCCTGGGCGTCCTGCAGGCTATCTGAGATGTGGCCCTCTCAACATTATTTATTTAACCAGAATGCAATTATTCAGAGGGCAGCACGAGATCTCGTGTTGAGATATACACACACAATATACACTTTTGTCAACTACTGGTAAATGCATTTTTAAACAAATAAACTATTAATATTATCATCATCCATCTTCATGCACTCATCCAACTGAATTTAAACTTAATGCAAAATAAAGTCTTTAGCATGTGTGAAAAAATCTGCATGGTAAAATCAACTGTGTGTTTTGGGCAAATTAATGCATTGGTTTGTAAATATTTTCCCCATTTTCTTAAATAAAAATTAGAAATTTGAAAGTTGAAATCACACTGAATTTGGGCTTCTACAGATGCATATAACATCCTTTAACAACCTCTGAGTGTATGGTAGGCCCATTTTGAAACCCATTTCTCTCATGAGAAAATGAATGGGATTTTTTCATTCGGAACCCTATTGTTGCACTATACTGAGACTTTTGCACAGCTGTTTATGTTCCATTCAGTGATCACCCATCTGTTATGTATTTACACAATAGCTGATTACTGACTCATTGGCGTGTGCATGAGGTCAAGACCTCTCTCTCTCTCTCTCTCTCTCTCTCTCTCTCTCCCTCTCCCTGTCTGTCTCTCTGTCTCTCTTTCTCTCTATCTGTCTGTCTACCGTGTATGGAGAAAGGCCCACATGCAGTATTGTCGAGGGGGTTTCAGAGGTGTGACGGATGGAGTGAATGCTGGGGATCTGTCACAAATGCCTAGAATTAATCTGCTTTCACACAGAGCTTTCATCTGCTTTTAATCTGCTTTCATCTCAACTGGCTGGGAGATTAGCCTGTTAGCATGGCTAATTACTGAAAAAAGAACTATTTCAATAGCTGGCATTGAATTCAAGCTTTCACATCTCTTTCTTTCTCTTTCACCTACAGAGTTTACAACAGAGATGTACAATGGTAGATTAAAATGTCTTCATGATTTAGTTATTTTTGATTTTCCCAAGGATCGACCATCCATCCATCCATCCATCCATCCATCTAACAATCTACAGTATATACACTCACCGGCCACTTTATTAGGTACACCTATACATCTACATATTCATGCAATTATTTAATCAGCCTATTGTGTGGCAGCATTGTAGTACATAAAATCATGCAGATATGGGTCAGGAGCTTCAGTTAATGTTCACATCAACCATCATAATGGGGAAAAAAATTATCTTAATGATTTGGACCATGGCATGATTGTTGGTGCCAGATGGGACAGATACAGATACAGTATTTCTGTAACTGCTGATACCCTGGTATTTTCATGAACAACAGTCTCTAGATTATATAGAGAATGGTGCAAAAAAAAAAAGTTCTGTGGACGAAAATGCCTTGTTGAAAGAGGTCAAGAGGAGAATGGCCAGACTGGTTCGAGCTGACAGAAAGGCTACGGTAACTCAGATAATCACTCTGTACAATTGTAGTGAGGAAAATAGCATTTCAGAATGCACAATATGTCGAACCTTTAGGCGAATGGGCTACAACAACAGAAATCCACGTCGGGTTCCACTTCTGTCAGCCAAGAACAGAAAACTGAGGATGCAGTGGGTCTATCATTTATGTACCTCAGCAGAGATTTGTCAGACCAGATGATGTTTTTCCAATCATTGACTGTCCAATATTGGTGAGCCAGTGCACACTGCAGCCTCAGTTTCCTGTTCTTAACTGGCAGTAGTAGGGGTCTTCTGCTGCTGTAGCCCATTCGCCTCAAAGTTTGACGTGTTTAGAAATGCCTTTATGCATAGCACTGCTGTAACCAGTGTTTATTTGGATTACTGTCCACTTCCTGTCAGCTTGCACCAGTATGGCCATTCTGCTGACCTTTGTCATAAACCATTTTTGCCCACAGAACTGCCGCTCGCTGGATGTTTTGTTTTTCACACCATTCACTTTACACACTAGAGACTGTTTTGTGCTAAAATCCCAAGAGATTAGCAGTTACAGAAATACTCAAACCAGCCCGTCTGGAATAATGCCATAATCTAAATCACTGAGATCACATTTTTCCCCATTATGATGGTATAATAGTTTTTATACGCATGTTTAGATGGGTTATTGGAGAGAGAGAGGGAGAGAGAGAGAGAGAGAGACAGGAAATGACTGGGGAGAAGAGGGGATCAAGATCGGGAAAGGACCTCAAGCCAGCACTCGAGCTCAGGTCGCCTGGGATGCTACTGCACTCTAAGTCTACGGCTCTGACACTCTTGAATATATTTAAAGATTCTATGCTATGAACATGAAAGACTCTGTAAAATACGGGGACTAGATCTTCCTCTATAGATGCATATCCATAAGAATGTTCATCACACCTGTGACAATACTCACTGTTTGTACGTCACCATGATGATGAGAATAGCAGGAATGCAGCACAGGATGATGATAATGGCCAGTGCCAACAGCGCCCCCTCTGTGTAGCCCACTGCCTGTGCAGCCTTCTTCACACTTGCCACAATGTCAGGAGAACGGATCTCCAGAATCCGTCCGCCCTCACCCAGGTATGGCTGGAACTCTTTGTTGATGTCCAGAATCTTTCCATCCAGAAATCTGTCAAACACAAACACTGATCATTACCGCACATGATGCTGTCATTTACAGCAGCCAAAACCTTTTGATTGGTTATGAGATCATTATGAGAGACAAACAAATCAACAAGTATATAAGTGAATATTCAGTATTAGGGAGGAGAGGTGTGTGTGTGTGTGTGTGAGGTGGGGGCATCAAATTGAGGAAAATTAAGGAATGGTCAGCCACAATTTGCATATTGGAGACAACTATCCCTTTATTCCTAGCTGCATTCTGTTGTCAAATATGTTTGTGTAAAGACTGCTAAACAGGGGAATTGCACAACAAACCCGTTCAGAAAAAACCTGTCCACCTTGTCAGGGATTAGTGCCTATCCCACACTTCAGCCTAGAAACCTCATGACAGACAGTTAGATGTTGATAACATTCAGTGTCAATGTAAAGCATGTCAACAGGGGACCAGGAGCCAAGAATCCAGCTAATGAGGACAGCATCCATTCAGCTGCATTTAGCCATTTACAGTTCATTCTATGGGTTACTAGGCAACATGATGTGGAAACCCTCATTCTCCCTTGTGTAGGTATATGGCTTGTGTTATGGGTTATTATCACTTGATGTCTAGATATAGAGCTGATTATCTGGCCTACTCACTAGCAGAGCTGTTTTCCTAAACTGAAACTATGAAAGGGCTTGCCTTTAACACACTTCCCTGATCAATAATGTTCACACAGACCTGCATGTTAAAGTACTTCATAAGCATCTACGCCGGACCAATTAGCACTCCTGCAAAAGAACACTTCAAGAGAATTACCTTGCAAACAGGATTTTTCCAAACACAATCAATGTTCCAGTGTGATGTGCTTTTGATCTATGTGGTCAAATAGACCAGCAAGTCTACACGTACTTGAGCTTCAAAACATCGGACTAGTTTTCTTTCAGTATGAGAAATAATTAATAGATTTTTGTTTTAAAGGTTCATTAAAGGGATAGTTCACACACAAATTGAAATTCTCTCATCATTTACTCACCCTAATGCCATTCCAGATGTGTGAATAACTTTCATCTGCTGAACTCTCTCAGCTTTTTTGCTTCATACAGTGCAAGTGAATGGGTGCCAACATTTTTAAGCTAAAAAAAAAAAATCACATATGTCAGCATAAAAGTAATCCAAGATACTCCAGTGGTTAAATCAAGAAACAGATGACATTCTTCTTCTTGTGTTTTTGGTGATTCACATTCTTCATGCATAACTCCCCCTACTGGGTAGGAAGTAGAATTTAAAGCAAAAATATGGATTGAAACGCTGGAGTCATATGGATTACTTTTAAGATGCCTTTTTGTGCTTTTTTGGAGTGTCAAAATAAACTAATTGTTCTTCACTTATTATTTGCATGGACTGACACAATTTAATACATTTTTATATACAATTGGATTAAAAAGGCAAAATAACAATTTCCAAGATGATATCTGCACAACACCCACTGAATCAAATTAAATGCAACAAAATAAAGTTGTGGGATCATAATGTATCTTACTGTTTGAAATGTGTACAGCTGCATAATGGATTATGTTTCCAATACTGTTTTTGCTATACAAAGTGATATTATACAATATATACTGTGCAGTATGCAAGTATTCTGAATTTTTTAACCAGATATTTAAGTCATTATTTAGTGAAAATCTTGATGTCCATTGCACATTCATTAGAGTACAAGAGAGAAGATTGTTAGCAGTGACTGGGACCATTTTTCAAAACTTCTCTTTTTGTGTTCTGCAGACAAACGTTTTCTGGGTTTGGAATGACAAGAGGGTGGGTAAATTATGACAGAATTTTCATTTTTGGGCAAGCTATTCCTTTGAGGAAGGCCTTAAGCCCCTTTGTACTGTACCTTTAAGAAACACAAGCAAATGCAATTCTGCTGCAGACAACTGATCTTCAAAAATGACTGGCATATTCATGAACATTGACAATAGTTTTACACAAAAGCCTTTTATCATTTTGCATCAGGTCCCTTGTGTGGATAAAGAGGCACAGCACGGTTTAACTCATGCTGTTGCAGACACACAACGTGAATGTGATCAACAATGGCTAGCTGTTTTTATGGTATTTTGAGTCAATTGGCTTCAAACCAGCGGGATGACTGGAGTTGTCAATACAAAACACCACTGAAAGTGACCAGATGGATTCTGGATGCAAAAAGGGTTTAATGAGTGGAATTTTTATTTCAGACTGTGAATTCAGCTCAGACTCTTAAGCTTAAAGAAACAGATTTTGATTATTATGACTTGAGACACAATAAAACAACTTTGACTGCAGTAGAACATATGAAAAGAAAACAGCTGATGCTCCCAGTCAGAAAAGTAAACAAACACAAAGTCCAAAGAACAGCGTGATTACATATAACTTTCATATCATGACTCCTAACACTGAATAAAATGACAGATTACATCAACACACACACACAAAAAGAGTCATCCGTATTAGAAAAATCACAAATATACATTATCATACTGTATCATACTACACATTCATAACTCAACTGTTTTTCCTAGACAACAACCAAAATAAATGGAGAGCCAGTGGAGCTGATGTAAATGGTCTGCACTTATATAGCGTCTTTTTAACCTTTACGATATTCAAAGCACTTTACACTGTGACTCATTCACCCATTCATACACCAATGGTGACAGAGCTGCTATGCAAGGTGCTAGCCTGCCATTGGGGAGCAAATTGGTGTTCAGTGTCTTGCCCAAGGACACTTCGGCATGTGGAGTCATGTGGGCTGGGATTCGAACCACCAACCCTGCGAATAGTGGCCGACCCGCTCTACCAACTGCTACAGCCTGAAAAAATATCTGTGCTCAAAATACAAATGGATGACTTGGCACTACTGTGATTACAGCACACGCACATTCTGCTGCTGACCGATTTATAGTTAAAAGTACTTAAATATTTATAATTTTCAATCCAAAAGCAATTGTTTCTCTTTAAAATACATTCATTTCACTGCTGGAGTCATATGGATGATGTTTAAGCTCACTGTCACCATGTTCTTTTTGGTGCTTCAAAAGTTGAAATCACCATTCACTTGCATTTTAAGGACCTATGGAGCTGAGATGTTCTTCTATTTTTCTTCAAACGTGTTCAGCAGAGGACAGAAAGTCATACACACCTGGGATGGCATTAGGGTGAGTAAATGATCTGAGAATTTAAATGAATTTTTTTGGGTGAACAATCCCTTTAATACGCAGAGACAACAAAAACTACACACTCCAGCTATAATTTGCCTGCTTTTCAGATTTGCCTCCAGAGAAAAAGAACCTGATATGCACTGTTATCTTAAATGTGACTCTGCTAGAGTTTCTCAACAATCTCAAAAGTCTGATAAAGTCCACCCCCTCACCCCCCAAAGCCAGAGCTTTAGATATCAACTCAAGCATTTCTCATTAAATTCTCCAAAGACCAAATTATCTAAATTATATATCATTAAATATTATCTACGTTCATACTTTTCATATGAAAACCCAGGAAATTGTTAAAAGAATAGTTATTCTGTCCCTAATTACCCTAATTACCTCTTACCCTAATGTTGTTCCAAACCTATGACTTTTTTCTTAAGCAGAACACAAAATGATTTTGTATTATATTTTTATGAATATTGCGATTCATCTTTTCAATACAATGGCAGTTCATAGTGACTCACTTTAAAGCCTTATAAAGGACCTAAACGTTTCTTAAAAGTGATCTATGCAAATGGTGCATCATATTCCAAGTCTTCTGTAGCCATACAATAGGTTTTGGCAAGAAACAAGCCATTTTTCACTTAAAATATTGACGTGTGTTTCGCAATGATGAGTGCTATGAAAAACGCTTCACAGTGGCTTGCGCATTCAAGCAAGAACTTGCACTGTTTGGCACTAAAAACAACACAAATTCTCACAAATTACCATGAAAGAGTTTCTCTCATGCACTCATGACAAAATAATGACTGAATTTTCTTTGTTGGGTGAACTATTCCTTTAAAGCTCTACTCAAAAACCTAGTGAGCTGCCTTGCTGTCTAAGCAGGAAACAAGTCATTTCGTTAGATTCTGAAATACAGAAGGCAGAATAAGGCAGGTGGTCTCTGTTTGTGAATATAAATGAGATGTGTATTGGCTGAGTAAACATATTTGAACTGGATCCAGATGACACGTGTTGGATCCCAGAGACAGACGTGTCTCCCCACTTGGCCACGGGCACAGCAGAGTTTAAATGAGCTTACTGCTCAGTCTATGGACGTCAGGGGGATTTTTCCTCACAGCTTAGTGGAACAGGTGCTTCCTATGTGCACTGTGCCTCCAGAGCAGCTTTACAAATCAATAAATTCTCCTTTAAAATGCAATTTTTTGCCACTTTTAATCAGACATAAAAGAGGAAGGACAGAAAATGACAAGGAGATGAAGAGCAATAGGATTCGGGATAGTTGCAAACTTTAAGCACCACAACTCAGTACTAACTGGCATTCTTTCTTTTTTCTAAATGTTGAAAACATACACTACCAGTCCAAAGATTGTGTGTCCAAATGTTTGACTAGAAGAGTACAAACAAATCACTAGCAGGCTGTTTGTTAAAGGCATTAATTAGGAGTGGGTGGGACTTTGGCTTACTTGAAGAGCTCTTGTCTGGAGATGGCTCTGTTGGTAAGAGGGTCGATGGCGTAGACCTGCAGGTCTGATTTGGAGTAGTCCTCCAGTTCATATCCCTCTCCGTGCCGCCGTGGGCCAATCGATTCCACTATCACTTTAGCACCAGGGATCTGATCTTGCACATAGCGTTCCAAAATACTGAGAGAGAGAGAGAGAGAGAGAGAGAAGAGAGAGAGAGAGAGAAAAAACTGTATGATTATATATTTGTCAAACATTAAACGGAAGAACTCAACTGTATTTAATATAATTCTATATTTAATACATGTATATCTATTAAGTGTATATTCCTCTTTTGTAAGTTGCTTTGGATAAAACCATCTGCCAAATGAATAAATGAAAATATCATTGTTGGCAGTTCAAATCAGCTTAAATGGATAGTTCACACACACACACACACACACACACACACACACACACACACACACACACACATGTTGTGTTTCCATGTTTATGGGGACATTTGTCCCACAAAGTGATACACCACACACACACACACACACACACACACACACACACACACACACACACACACACACACACATGTTGTGTTTCCATGTTTTATGGGGACTTTCCATAGACATAATGGTTTTTATACTGTACAAACGTTATATTATATCCCCTAAACCTAACCCTACCCCTAAACCTAACCCTCACAGAAAACTTTCTGCATTTTTACATTTTCAAAAAACATAATTTAGTATGATTTATAAGCTGTTTTCCTCATGGGGGCCGACAAAATGTCCCCACAAGGTCAAAAATTTCAGGTTTTACTATCCTTATGGGGACATCTGGTCCCCACAAAGTGATAAATACACGCTCACACACACACACACACACACACACACACACACACACACACACACACACACACACACACGCATTGGGTTTCCATGTTACCATTCTATCCCCTAACCCAGGGGTCCCCAAACTTTTTTCTATGAGGGCCACATAATTTTTCCTTTCTATAATGGAGGGCCGTAGTCTAACAGAAAATGGCATGGGCCGGATTGATTTATTGTGGAGATTTTATTATGATTTTAAATGGATTTACAGTATTATGCCTCCTAATGCTAGATTAATTTATTATTTATGCACCATACATATCAAGTGATATATAGCCTATTAAAAGAGCATTATTACTATCGTAATGACATTTTTTCATATTCATTGCTATTGAAATCAAATTATTTACTTACTCATGCGTATTAGGCTAATCAGTGTGAACTATGGGCTTGTTTCTGGCTGGTGAGAAGTCCAATGTCAGGTTCCATTCCTGTCACAGCCAGTCTCAAAGACTGATGCAAATGTTCATCAGTGAGTCTTGATCTCATCGGATTTTTCATCAGTTTCATGCCTGAAAAGGTTTGCTCACAGATATACGTGCTGCCAAAAAGTGTGGACATCTTCATTGCATTCCTTCTGATGTTTGGGTAGGTCTCGTTAGGGAGGGCAGTATAGAATTCAATGAGACTGTTGGGCTTAAACGCGTCTTTCAGAACATCACAGTTCTGTAACTCAGCCAACTCAAACTGATAAGAAGGCAGGACTTCGTCAATGTCAGCAGCAAAAGGGTTCTGAAAAGGCGGATTTCTTTAGCGTGGACATGTAGCTCACGGAATCGCGACATCAAACTCCGCCTTCAGCATTTCCAGCGCTTCCACTGACTTTTCAGCTGGGAATGGGACCACTGGTTTCTCAGCTGAGAGGCTTTGGGTAACAGGGAGATGGGTGAAGTCTTGCTTTTGCACTTGTCCCACAAGCAGTGCTAGTTTCACCTCAAATGCTTTTATGTGGGAATACATGTCACATATTAGTTTCCCCTTGCCTTGGAGCTGCACGTTGAGGCCATTCAACATTTCTGTCACATCTGTTAAAAAGGCGAGGTCCCATTTCCATTTTGTGTCGATCAGTTCTGGGACAGTTTTGCCCTTTGTCAGAAGAAAAACATTGATTTCGGGTAGCAGCTCGTAAAAACGCCTCAAAACTCTGCCCCGGCTTAACCATCGGACTTCTGTGTGGTAAAGCACATCTCCGTGAGAAGACTCTAGCTCGGACAGAAAGACTTGGACCTGCCTGTGTTTAAGTCCGTTTGCTCTGATGAAGTTTATACAGGACACCACCACTTTCATAATCGATTTCCACTTCAGAACTTTGCAGCACAGTGCTTGCTGGTGAATTAGGCAGTGTACTTGTAAAGGGGGCATGAGACCTCTTTCCTCCATTTCTCTATTCATGCATCCTATCAGTCCCCTTGACGCGCCAACCATACTAGGAGCTCCGTCAGTCATGATGCTGGCCAGCTTAGACCAGTCTAGATCCAACTCGTCTATCGTTTGGCACACTTTACCAAAAATATCCTCCCCTGTCGTAGTACCTTTGAGACATTTTAGGGCTGCCAGTTCCTCGGACACTTCAAAGTTTGAGCTAACTCCGCGAAGAAAATGAGCAGCTGTGCTGTGTCCTGCACGTCATTATTTTCATCCAGCGCTAATGCAAAAAAATCTAATTCTTTAACTTTTTCCTTCAGCTGGGCATATACATTATACCCCATTTCTTCAATTCGTCTGGTGATTGTACTTGCAGACAGACTCATCGCATTTAAGACGTCTTTCTTATCGGGGCACACCTCCTCCGCAACAGCATTCATACATTTCTTTATGAACTCACCATCACTGAATGGCCTACCGCAGGTTGCAATCAGTTTAGCTACCTGAAAGCTAGCTCGAATAGATGACTGGTTCAACTGGGTTTGCCGTACAAACGTATTTTGCTGAGCAGATAGTCCACTTTTTAGCTTTGACACTTTGTCTGCTCTCATTTGGCCTTGTAAACTCGCATACTTGTCTCTGTGGCGGGTTTCATAGTGTCGGCGCAGATTGTATTCTTTGAACACGGAGACTGTTTCTTGACAGATGAGGCAAACAGCCATTTCTTTGCATTGAACAAAAAAATAATCACTTGTCCACTTTTGGTTAAATACCCTGCATTCTGAATCAACTTTTCTCTTTCCCAACCGTTTGGCCATTTTGTTGTCACTTTAAATTTTCTTGCTGGATCGCGTGCACCCGCTCGATCACGATGGAACGTTAATCCGGGTGAATCTAACAAATATTTTGGCTACTTTAATAATTATAACTAAGGGAAATTTTATTTTGAAAGCCAATATGTATTATCAAATACAAATATGATATGACTAAAACATATTTAAAATTAAATTGTAAAAATATTTCTCTGCATGGCATTGTTCAGAGGGCCGGTCCAAATGTGGGGGCGGGCCGTATTCGGCCCGCGGGCCGTAGTTTGGGGACCCTGCCCTAACCCTATACCTACCCTTAAACCTAACCCTCACAGAATACTTTCTGGATTTTTACATTTTCCTAAAACATTATGAGACCGACAAATTGTCCCAAAAACATCAATGATTTCGGGTTTTACTATCCTTATGGGGACATTTGGTCCCCACAAAATGATAAATACACACGCACACACACACACACACACACACACACACACACACACACACACACACACACACACACACACACACACACACAAACACACAAAAAAAAGAACTCTAGTAATTTACCCATCCTTATGTCGTTCCAATCCCGTATGAATTTCTTTCTCCCATGGAACACAAAAGATGATGTTAGGCTGAATGTTAACCTTAGCCTCCTTTCTATTTAATAGCATTTTTTCTCCATACAGTGAAAGTAAAAGAGGACAGATGCTAACATTCTGCCTAGCATCTCTTTTAGTGTTCAATTGAAGAATGTAAGTCATAAAGACCAGTATTATGACAGAATTAAAATTATTTGGTGAAATACAACTTTGAAATGTATTACAATACAAATGTGTTTCTCCTTGCTAAGCCTCTACTGAAGGGTGACTCTGAAGAAGAACATGGCCAGGTGATATTTCATTCAAAATGATACAATTTTTACACGGTTTTACACGGGACACGATCACCACACATTCCCTATTCATTTTCAATAAGAGAGACGTGGCAGGCGACAAAATTGAGGCGGCTGCCACTTGTCGCTGACCAATCAAACGACATTTAACTTTAATGTAGTCAGAAACAACATGAAGACGAATAAACTCGCTGTTGCTGAATTTCCTGAGCTATATAATGTTTCTTTGAGTGTTTATAGAGAAATAAATAGGAAAAGAGCTGAGTCGGTGTACCAGGTGAAAATAGGCTACGAATACTTGCATAGTTTATGTTGGGAAGATAGATGACTGTGATATATTCAAATGGCCATGGATCATATATATAAATGTTCTCTTCTGCAATAGGTGTCTGAAAAATGAACTTTAGATAAACAGATATTAGCAGAGTGTTTTGTGGATTTTTAATGTTAATTTGTAGCATTCCCATTTTAATGATTAATGTGATATTATTTATACTATATCAATTTGGAAATAAAAACAAAGTAATGCAGTCTGTTTCTCTAGTCATTAAAAAATGCAGAATTCATCAAATTTGGGGACAGATGGCAAGATGCCATCAATACTTACAATTATATTATTTAGCTTTTTAACCTTTATATAATTTTACAAGAAATTACAAAATAAAATATATTACAATATTTCTAGTTATACCACTTTTTTTGTTTTTTTTTAGAAAGAAGTGCCATTATATTTATGTACATGAAAACTAATAAAATATTTACAGTAATCCCTCAGAGACCCAGTATCTGAGCAGAAGCAGCGGTTGCACCTAACCGTAAAAACATTACTGTCTGGACACAATTACTTTTATGTGTTTTACAACTACTATGATGTATATATATACTTTACAGTCTAAATATGGTTAACATAATAGGCTTAACATTTTTTGTTAACATAAGTAATGAAACTGAATGCACTTGTGATGAGGAGGAGGGCAGGGTCAGGCTGTGACGACACACGCCCTGAATCGGGCTAATCAGCCGGGAGGGGGATAAAGACTAGCTGGAGGCACCAGGTCGAGAGAGAGAGAGAGAGAGAGAGAGAGAGAGAGAGAGAGAGATTGAGAGAAACTTTATGTTTACTTTTCAGCCGGTTTCCACCTCCTCCTTGTCCATCCTTTAACTTTTACAGCGCTTAATCATGAAAATGTCATAATGCAAAAAAAAAATAAAAATAAATATTGATGTTCTAAAAATAGGTTTCCTTTTTTTATTCAGAATCAAATTATTTGTTTCTGTCTATTGTTTTTAGAGTGACACGTGACCTGGATATGTTCTTTCTGAGATTCTCCTCATAACTCTATATAACTGCTACATGTTTTAAGCATAGAAAACAGTTAGCGTGCTGAAAAACATGGAAACGTTTTTTAAAAAAACTGAGAAAAGTTTGTGTATTTTGTATAAAGGGTTTTTTATTTGAGATAAGAGATTGTACATTTTAGATGCCCTATTAAATCAAAGCACCCGAGAAAACAAAAGCTGCTGATAGTGCAGGAAACATTTTAATGTAACTCTAGGAAAGCAGCAGTGCAGAGGCAGACCGTGAAGGAAGAAATCTCACCTTATCAACTGCTCCTTGTTCTCCTCCACCACTGTGGGTGGAACATTGGATACCACAACCTGCATGTCCAACGCATTCACAACTGACACCTAAAACACACACACAGAACATATGAGACAGAAGATTGAAATCACTTTGATATGTTTTATTTTTCCTTATTTTGATGATTTTTGTGTTTGGTATTTTTGTATTTTTTCTGAAAAGCTTAAAAGATTGATTTAAAATTTAGCTGATCATTTCAACTAAACAGCCATTACAGATTCAAATTGTTGGTGGTGGTGTTGTTAGTCCCATTTTCTAGAACTACTTTTTGTAAAGAATATAAAGCATATAAAGCAAGACGTGTGACAAGGATGGATTACAATAGTAGTCTGATACAATTTGTAACTTATTAACTTAGCCAAATAAAAAAGCACATTAAAACCACTGCAATATTCATGATGTTGCATAATTGCATGTAACCAACAAAATCGTTCTGAATATATTGTGAATATTTAATACTTAATACAGAGGGGTCTAAATTGCTCTTTTGAACATTCTCAATGGGCTTTTGATTCTTGAGTGTATGCCGCATTAAAGCAAAATGGGCAAATACACATACAAAGAAATTCTGAAAGTTCATTTTTCAATGTAACTTTTTACATAAATGATTTTGTGGATAAGATAGTGTGTGATAAATAGAAGCTTTTTCACTAGTGGTGTAATACTTTTGATCCCCACTGTATACTGTATATCACCACGTAAAGTGCTGTATGCAGTTTGAAAGTCCTTTAATTCAGATGCTCAAAAACAGTGTGATGGCTTAATGCATGTTAATAGAAACACTTACTATACCAGCAGGAAATTCAACAGCAATGTAGAATTAAAATGATGCAAGCATTAATGATATGATTTCTAAAAACCTGATGCACACACCCTCTTATTTTATTAGGTGTTCATTAGCTTCAGAGATTTACCATAAAGGCACAAATCACTGGCTGCAACAGTCCAGCAAATATAGAAGTATAAATAATTCAGCTTACTGAAACAGATCATTTATATATTCATTACTGCACTAACTAAAGCACAAACACCACATGCACTTACACAAACAAACATTTTATTCTAACATAACACACTGAAAAGCACAAGTATACAGACTGACAGGATATTTACCAAACTAAGAGGCACTCCAGAGAGATATTTTCATCCTATATTAATTGCTGATTACTGTTACGGAATTAGACTTATTATAAATGATTCAGTGATTTGACTTTTTGCATGCAGCTGCAAAAACTTTACCAACATTCTAAGTGGACATCAGTGAGACAATTTCAGAATAATAAATGTATATGATACCTTTGTATTCATAAGTCAATTTCATAGGTTAAAGGTCACACACACTCACCACTACATCTGCTCTGCTGCTCAGTCCCTGACCGTAGTTGTCTGTAGCGATGACCTCAAACTTGAAGTAGGATCGGCGCATGTTTCGGAACATGATGGCGCTCTTGATAACACCAGTGTACGGCTCAATAACGAAACTGTCCTGCCCTTCTGCCGTGGGAGGGATGATCAGTCTGTAGGCCATCTTACTGTAGTTTCCTGTGTCAATATCTGTAGCCTGATACACACACACACACACACACAGAAATATCCACAGACAAATAGAATATCTTGACCTCCAAAACAAATAGCATTGTCCGTTTATATAAAGGAAGAATTTCAATATTTTAAAGGCTAATATAAAAAGGTGCCAGCCTTATTGAAATAATTCCTATACATTCCTATACTAATTGAAACAAAAGCAGTACAGTATAAGGGAGAATTTAAGGTCATGTCAACAGTAATATATTTTCATTTGATAATGCATTGATTTTATTACATTTCCACCTCACATCCACACTACGAGTTTTCCTTCACTAAAAAAGAAGTCCTTGGAAAACGCTCTCCATAACGCATATTTTAGAATATAAAGTTAGCGTTAAAACGTTAGGAAATGGAAAACGAAAAGTTCAAACTTAAACAGATTAGTGTGGATGTGACTTTAAGGAAGAGCTCATCCAATAAGTAAAATCCTGTCATGAATTACTCACCCATGTCCTTCCAATCCCAAAGTTTCTTTGGCTGTTACATATCATTGGTTATTGTATGTGTCCTGAAGAGTTGCAATGTGCATTGTCTGAATATGTGGAATAACACATGAGATATTGTTCATTTTTGGTCCTATTGGGAGCTTGATAACCCCTGGTTATTATATGCATCCACTGTATTGAAAAGAGCAGTTTGGGCATACTTTTCTATTCAAAGAGGAAAGAAAACTCTAAAGTTACACCATGAGGGTGAGTAAAAGATGACATGATTTAATTTTTGGATGAACTATCCTGTTAAAAGCCTTTAAAATGATTTGCCAGCTACAAAAAATAAATACGAACTCTCTTTAGTTTTCACATCAACAGTTTAATTCAATAACCTCCTTATCAAGAGATATAACTCTACATTTATCAGATAACCTCTAGCAGCCAACTAGCAGGAGTCCAATCTGTGTATTTTACTTGTCTTCCACACTGTCAGAAATGAAGAAAACAGCTGTCTCAGCAGTAAGTCAGATATGCGGGGGAAGGCGAGAAGATTTGAATGGATAGAGCGATTGTCCTATAGTGCTGACAGGTGTGTCAGAATGTGAAAAGCAAGTTTCTTGCAGTAAATATTAAACGCAATGTACTGCAGATACCAAGAGCTGGACAACATTTCAAAACCTGATGAATTATTATCCATTGTGTCTATGTGTTCTTCTGATATTTTAACGACAACAATAAACAAGCTTAACACTAACTAACGTAAACAGCCTAAATGTCGAAACACAAAACAACTCGTAATAATTTGGCCATTCAATCAAGTAAAATATGAAATTGAGATGAATCTCCTTACTGAAGAGCATGCAGTAAACATTAAAACCTTTCAGCAAATCAGCTCAGAATACTGTCACCCCATTAACATTCATGAGCCAATCTGAAGGTTTATAATGTGTCACCTCTACACAAATCATTCCTACACCCCTGCTTAGTATTGACACTTAATTATAATAATAAGTATATACACTCACCACAATTTTCAGGACTGTGGTGAATGTCTTAGTGTCTTCTGTCACTCCTCCGATGTAAAGAGACCTTGTGAAGACAGGTGGATGATCGTTTTCATCTTCAACGTCGATGAAAACCTTTGCTGTGTTTGCTGGTTACATTTCCACAATCACACAAGAGAAACATAGTTCAGATTATGGAAATATTGGCCATATTTGTCGCAGTTAAAGTAAAATCTGAGCCAATGTAAACACACACAGCTGTTCACCCTCTTCACGCTACTGCAGACATGAGAAATATGATCTGTCAAAAAGCATTTGTCTTCTGCTGCGCGGCAATATATAAAGTCATCTAGTGTAGATCTAAGCACACACGGGAAACCGCAGATGAAGTGCTGTATATCACAGCTCCATGAAAGAGAAAAAAAACATAAAGGAAGAAAGGAAAACACAGGTGGGCAGCACAAGACCAGTTATCATTAAGGAGAGAGTGTGCCTGTCCTGTTGTATGAAATACATTTATATCATAATTTAGTTATTTTTTTAAAAACAAGATTGGCTGATTAGATAATCGCATGGATGATTGTTGGTGCCAGACGGGCTGGTTTGAGTATTTCTGTAACTGCTGATCTCCTGGGATTTTCACACAACAGTGAATTTACTCAGAATAGTGCCAAAAAACATCCAGAGAGTGGCAGTTCTGTGGATGGAAATATATAGTAGCCCTGCTTTAGAGTTCACTCAGAATGGTCAGCTGAGAATGCCTGTACTGGTTTGAGCTGACAGAAAGGCTATGGTAACTCAGATAACCACTCTGTGCATTGTACAGTGCAGAATAGCATCTTAGAATGCACATGTTGATGGGCTACAACAGCAGAAAGCCGCATTGGACACTTTATTAGGACCAAAGCATTCCTAATAAAGTGCTTGATGTGTGTATATACATTTATATAATATATCCCTGTGCATTCTCATAAACATGCATTGTTATATATTTAAATTAATATCTTTCTCCAGATGTGTAACCCATAAGTTAAAAGGCTGTTGCTGTTTAATATAAATTATTATTATTATTTTTTTTTTAATAAAATATGTGTTGTCTTAACTGTTATAAAACTTCTATGATAACGAATGCAACAGTTGCATCTCGTGCGCTTTGCACTAGCACACAACCACATAGAAAGCATATCTGAGATAAATTAAGCTTCATTAAAATGCCAGTTTCTCAAACCCCATTTGTTTAAGCATTTATTTAGCCAAACTATGTCAGTACTCTGGTGGTTTGCAATGACTGTTGAGTAAAATTCTCTCTACACTTCCTGTGAAGTGATGAATTGATGTCAACTCATTCCCTATGCTGTTCGGAGTGCCCTTCCAACTGAACATGTATGCTCCCTTTGGATTAGAATCTCACTTAAGATGGCTGTATACCGTGTGAAGTCCACTTCAGAGGACCCTAACAGTCAATTGGAATGAACTTTTAGTTTGAGTATTAAGATATTCTGTTTACATTAGCAGAAAAAGAAAGATGTTCAATATATCGTTAACCAAAAGTTAAGAAAATCATTAGTTTTAAGTGTTTTATATATTTTTTTTATTTAAATATTTTTATTTTTTTATGAAAATGGTTCTTACTAAAATCGTAATATTTTTTTTCTTCTTCCCAGCCCTAAAGATGACGCTTTTTGACCATTCTGGAGACTTTTTTTTTTTTTTAACCTTAAGAGCATTTCAACATATACCAGTTGAAATTATTAATCTACTGCTATTTTTAATTACTGCTGTAAATTTTGTTACATTATCATTAACGAGCATTAAATTGCTGTGTTAGATATTGACAAGGCTTCGATACCTACAGCTGTCAGCCAACAGATGTCTACAATACTGATGTCAGCAAACATGGTAAGCCATTTCAGAGGTGGGAGCAAGTTATTACACTTAGATGAATGATTAAAGACAAAATATTATCAATTATATGGTGTTCTGCACTGATCCTTTGTGTGTTACATTGACTAAGTATTAATGAAGTACTCAGACTGACAGCAGAAAGACCAAACCTCTGACAGGAAGAGGGTTATGTCACTCAATCTACTTGTCTGTCCGGTCTATTCCTCAACCTCAATAAAGTGCATGAGCACATAAGTACTGACCTCGCCTGTAAACTCACATTTTGATCTTAACTGACCGTGTGCTGACCAGAAGGTACATGAGATATATTGAGGCAATGACCTATGAGAGAGGCAGTGGGTTTAAGTAGTATTACCACAATTAACAGTGATTACCTTAAAAACATCATATTCTGATTAATGTGTGCTACTAAACTAATCTAATAAACATCTACAAAAAGAGCAGATTTATGTAGATTGTAAATCATGAGTGTCCTGAAGACATCTGCTGATTGATCTTTCCTAATAAATCCCAATAGACATATGAAAGCTGCTTTGGCATTGTTCTTACTTTTGGAGGGAACGCGTAGGTTGGCGAGGATGATGGCGAGGGAGTCGGCCTGAACCCGGAGCACGTAACTGATCACCTTTTCATAGTCCAGTGTTTTATTTGTGTAGATAATCCCTGTGCGGTTATTGACTTTGAATACACCTACAAACACATACAGATCAGAGAACAATTCACTACACATTTGTGCCAACTAAAGGAATCAAGGTGTCAAAGTGCACCAGCAAATCAACTGCCATTGAGATAAATGGGACTGCTAATGTGCAGCACTCTCCAGGTTTCCTTACCCCATTCAAATTGCGATCAGCTCTAATTTTATGGCTGTGTTTGCACCATGACTTTTATAATTTATGCAATTATTTGAGTACATTTGGTGTTAAATCTGTAAAGACAACCAGTGCAAATAAACAATGCTGTCCGTGAGTCCAGTTTATCCTTAGTCAATTCCCCCAGTGTGTTGTAGAAACTCACCTCCCTGATTTCCATCCACTATGGAGTAAAAGACAGTGGTGTTGACGGCTGCAGCCAGAATCAGTCCCACAGGTGTTCCAATAGGAGCGTTCTCACTCACTGGACTAAACCTGCACAACACAGTATTCAGTATTTAGACTAGACACACGGGTAAGGGCAGTAGAGCTGTTGTGTCCAGCATGATCACTAGAACATAAATTTCAGTTTCCTGTTGAGTATTTAAAATACAAGTTCAACTGGCCCTCCACCTCCATAAAAGACCTACAGAAAGTGCTTATGGAACTCAAGTGCAGGTCTTCAAGAGGTGAAGAGTGTTTAATTACTGCATTCAAAGTAGATGAATCACTTGTTTTAGGAAAACGCAATTTCTAAAGCTCTATAGAGCATAACCAGAGGAGATCTACTAGGCTACTTTCACACTGCAGAGGAAGAGCTGTCAGTCCTGTTTGGAGTGGAAAATATGGTTATGTTCATACACAGTATGAGAGTGACGATGCACTGAGAAAAAATCTGTATATTTGAGGAAGAATTAATCAATGGATTTCCAAAGTTTGCCAGGCTTGTGGCATCAAATCACTGAAAGATACTCATAAATGTGTTTGAGGTACTTAAGTAGCAAGCAAATTATAAATCCATAAGCAGAACTGAATATTCTACTTTTTCTGAGTTATGTCTGTGAAATAATCAGTACTTATGACTTATGGACAGAAACATTTTTTTCACAAAATCTACACACGTTCCAAGCTCTTTTTCAGTGTGTTTTAGTACAACAGTTGATTTTAAACAATTTTTTGTCTATTATTTTGGTTTATTACACTGCTCTCTTTACTCGATGCACAATGCAAACAGAAAGAAAGAAAGAAAAAAGAAAATCTACCTGAAATAACTGTCAAAGTTTTTGTACTCTCACAGATGTTGAGAAATTTCTGTGCTTTTTTCAAACAGTGAAGTACCGCATGCTCACTGTCAGAAGTGGGTGGACATGACACACCTGTCTCTATTGTACAGCAGTCAAAGAGACGCTGACTGCCTGGGCTTTTTGGAGCTATATACACTGTATGGGGTGAAGTGCTCTTTTCTGTCTCAATTAGACAATAGAGCCCTGCTGCAGTCAATTTGTTACACCTCCTGCTCCTGAACACCGCCAGAGGTCACCATCTCCTGAGTACTAACTCCTCACAAACTACTTTTCCCATAATCCTCCGCTCTATTTGATTACTCTCCCACCTGCTTCAATATTAACTCTGTGAAGTCTTGTTTGCCTGTCAACATATCTGAGCATTTATTCCCATTACCTGTTTACCCTGTGTTCCTTGTCAAAAGCTACACTTAATGCTGCGCTTGATTCAGCACTTTGGGAACGTCTTTTAGGAATGACCAGCTGTGAATATGCGAGCCACAGCCGCCCCTGATGGGAACGGAAAGGGGGCGTCTACCAGGGGGGTCGCATCTTCTAAAGCTTTGGCAGAGTGGTGCCCCTCTGCAGTATGTTTGTAATGCGGCAGGCTGGTCCTCTCTGCACACATTCATAAGATTTTATGGTTTGGATGTTCATGCCACTCTGGGCTCTCACGTCCTTGAGTCAACATCACAAGCTAATGTCTGAGACCTTTTTGTGTTCTTGCGAGCACAAACTTCACAACCGTAAGGATTCCAGACTCTCACAGTGCGGCAGCGTGGGTATTCTCGTTCCCAAAGTGCTGAATCAAGCGCAGCATTTAAGTGTAGCTTTTGACAGGGAACATCTCAGGTAACTTAACTGTAACCCTTGTTCCTTGAACAAGCAGAACGAGATGCTACGCTTCATTGCCGCACTGAGGATGTCCCAGGACTTCTCTTCAGACCTGACGATGCACCGGTGGCACATCTTTTTTAGCCCTGGTACTGGCACATTCTGATGATGTCAATAAGGTTCTAGTCAATTTCATTGAATTGTTGCACACATATTCACAGCCGGTCACTCCTAAAAGATGTTCCCAAAGCGCTGAATAAAGCGCAGCATCTCGTTCTGCTTTTTCAGGGACACCTGAGACGTTTTGACTCCTGCCTGTTTATTCAGATTTCCCAGCCTGCTTGTGAGTATTTGTAATTGTTGCCTGTTGTACGGATTACCCTGCAACCTATCGGATTAACTTTGTTTGCCTTTCTGAACTGTCACCCATTGTACCGAACTCTTGCCTGCCTTTTGTTTACCCTTTTATTTGCTACTTGGTTTTACTGTTTTTACTGTTAATAAAGCTGCACATGGATCTTAACACTTCAGCCCGGCGTCTTTGATACACCATTGCAACACTGTCAGCAAAAAAAAAATTAAACAAGGTTGCTCAGCTTCATGCTAGACGCAATGGCATGAATAGAATCTCAAAATGAAGATCTTTTTAATTAAAAGTGACCATCCTGCTCAAGAGAATGAAAAAAGCTGCAAGGCAAGGTGCAACATTCAAAGAAGTCAGTATGTTTACATAGGAAAACCATTGACAGCGCAGATGGATTCAAAAATGGTTCAGTGAGAACAGCCCCTTAGACTACAAAGATGATGTCACACTATGGTTTGATTCTCAAACACAGTGAACAGAAAACAAGATGCATGCTGACTTGACAACAGCAAAGCAGCTCTGATGCAGCAATTCATTTAAGCAGTATCAAAGCCTAAAATGAAAGCTTATTTAAAACACTATATTTTACTACCATGCAAGCTCTGGTATTTCCTTTAGGGAATGTAAATCTAGTTTTAATAGCTAAACCTCTACAAAAAAGAGTGTTGTTTGTGCTGTTTTACTATGTAGAATCCAATGGTCAAAATGTTCACAAGCATCAGGGTGAAGATCTCTTCATTAACTATTGGTTTCTGAGAGCTGAGGTCTCAAAGCTTATTAACAGTGAATTAAAGGAACATCAACTCTGCTTAAGTAGTCTATGACTCACTTCTAAATAAAGACAGTTAAAGTACATTCTTCAGTTTGACATTGCAAGCCCCTTTTTGGTCTATGTAAAACTCTTAAATAAATTGTCAGTAGGGTCATTGAGCTACACGGAAGTATGTACAGTATATGAATGATTTATGCAACCATCACCTTACATAATACTCTTGAAAATCAGTGTGACAGTGATTTAGTGTAGTATTTGTGTCTGACCGGACAACGATTCAGACAAAGAAACAACTCTTTAGCTCTGAAAAGTCAGCTTTATATGAGACTCAAGGTCAGTTTAAATCTCTCTAATAGTCTCCTCTGTGAGCCGTTAGAGGCATCTCTTTACAAAAAGTTAATTTGCTGGAATGCTTACACAACATATCAGTGTTTTAATGACTGTTCATTAAAACAATAAAATATAGTCTGTCCTAACTTTAGGAATGCTAATTTAGTCTTTAGACAGTTCTGTATTATTTGGATGGTACCATTAGTAACTCATTAAGTGAACTGCATATTATAATGTTTCATCACACATCTATAATATTTGATTTTGATTGGTCAATCGCTGCATTCTGAAGTCCTTTTTTTTGTCTAATGACCACTAATCTGACCAATTGACTGTTGTCCCAATAGACATGGCAATTAAAGTAATAGTTCACACAAAAATGGAAATTCAGTCATCATTTATTCACTCTCATTGTTCCAAACCACTGTGCATTTAGAAAGTATTCATACCCCATTTTTTTCACTTTATATTGTGTTGGTCTTATGCTAAAATGCTTTAATATATATTTTTTTCACATAAATCTACCCTATTGACAAAGCAAAATCCAGATTTTTGATAACTTTGAAAATGTATAAAAAAAACCCTAAAATATAACATTGAAATAAGTATTCAGACCCTTAACTCAGTTCTTAGTTGAAGCACCTTTGGCAGCGATTACAGCCTCAAGTCTTTTTGGGTATGATGCGACAAGCTTGCACACCTGGATTTGAGTATTATCTGCTATTCTTTTCTGCAGATCTTCTCAAACTCTGTCAGGTTGGATAGGGACCGTCGGTGGACAGCTATATTTTCAGGTCTCTCCAGAGATGTTCGATTGGGTTCAAGTCTGGGCTCTGGCTGGGCCTCTCAAGGACATTCATAGAGTTGTCCCTAAGCCATTCTTGCATTGTCTTGGTTGTGTGCATAGGGTAATTGTCCTGTTGGATGGTGAACCTTGGGCCAGTCTGAGTGCTCTGGGCCCGGTTGTCATAGAGTATATCCCTGTATATTGCTGCTTTCTGCTTTCCTTCAACCCTGACCAGCCCCCCAGTCTTTGCCACTGAAACACACCCCCACAGCATGATGCTACCACCACCTTGCTTCAACGTTGGCATGGTGTTTTGCTGGTGATGAGCGGTACCTGGTTTCCTCCCTTAGAATTGTGTCTGAGAGTCCTTTAGGTGCTTTTTTGCAGATTCTAAGCAGGCTTTCATGTGCCTTGCACTGTGGAGAGGCTTCCGTCTGGCCACTCCGCCATAAAGCCCAGATCGGTGGAGTGTTGTAGAGATGGTTGTCCATCTGCAAGTTTCTCCCATCTCCACACATAATCTCTGGACCTCAACCAGAATGACCATTATTCTTGGTCACTTCTATAACCAAGGCCTTCTCTCCCAATTGCTCATTTTGGCCAGGCGGACAGCTCTAGGAAAAGTCCTGGTTGCTCCAAACTTCTTCCATTTATGAATTATGGAGGATACTGTGCTCTTGGGAACCTTCAATGCAGCTGACATTTTTTGTAGCCTTCCCCAGATCTGTGATCTGCGACACAATCCTGTCTCTGAGCTCTGCAGGCAGTTCCTTTGACCTTACGTCTTGGTTTTTGCTCTGATAAGCATTTTCAGCTGTGAGACCATATATAGACAGGTGTGTGCCTTTCCATATCATGTCCAATCATTGAATTTGACACAGGTGGACTCCAATCAAACAATAGAAACATCTCAAAGATGATCCAGAGAAATGGGATGCACCCAAATCTTACATTAAAATCAGTAAAATGAATACTCCTCTCATCTATAAATACTTAGCAATTTACAGTAAATAGGGTTTCATGTAAATTATATAAATAAGATATGGATAACTGTCATAAAAACAATGTCAAATGCAAAAAAGTAACCAGAAGTAAGTAAACATATTTTAAGTGTTTTCTGGTCCAAAAATAATTGAGTAATATAAAACGACCCTGACATGTTCTTGACAGGTTTCATGAGCTTCAACCAGCATTGTAAACTATAGAGGTGTCAGTGTGACAGTGGCCCTGGGCAAAGCACATGACGACAATGATAAGACTTGACAACAGACAAGAACTTCTCTAGTACGTGTTTCTGTGTGTGTGTGTGTGTGGGGGCATGTGTATGTGGTTTACGACGACAATCTTTTAGGTTACATACTGAAAATTACAAGGGTATTATTTTATAAATGTGGTTTATGAGGACATTTCTAGTGTCCCCATAATTTAAATAGCTTAAAAAACATATTAAACAACGTTTTATTGAAAATGTAAAAATGCAGAAAGTTTTTTGTGAGGGTTAGGTTTAGGGGTTGTGTTAGGTTTAGGTGATAGAATCTATAGTTTGTACAGTATAAAAATAATGATGTCTATGGAAAGTCCTCATAATGATAGGTAGACAAACGTCATGGTTACTGTTGTAACCTCTGTTCCCCGAGGGAAGGAACGAGACGTTGTGTCAAATGTAGTGACACAAGGGGTCTTCCTGGGATGCTAAACGTACCTCTGAACCTGAGAAAGTGCCAATGTCAAGTTGGCAGACAGAATTTGCATGCCCTGCCCTGGACATACGGGTATAAAGGGAAGAGGGGCAGCGAGTGCCAGTCAGGATTTTGCACTGAGGAGCCGAAAATAAGGTACAGCCTTTTACAGTGGTAGGTCTAGTGCTGTGGCAGGAGGGACACAACGTCTCGTTCCTTCCCTCGGAGAACGGAGGTTACAACAGTAACAATGACGTTCCCCTTCTGTCACTCACTCGCTGTTCACAAGGTTCATTGGATTTGCATTCATTTGAACATGCCAGAGCGCTAACGTCAAGCGAGAGGCACAGGTACTGATTCCCCTTATGGATACGCATTGGAGAGCGACCGGAAGTGAGCAATTAAAGTAAAAAAGGACTTAAATATCGATCTGTTCTCACCCAAAGCAATTGTATCAAACTGCTTTAGAAGACATTAATATAACCACTGGAGTCGCATGGACAACGATTGTCTGTGCTGTTCTGGCCATGTTTTCCTACATATAAGGTGACTTATATCATTAGGCTTGTGTTCTGCTAAAATAATATAATTCTTGTTCAAATAAAATGTCCAAACAAATGCACAGCGTTACAGTCTCCAGTTACCTTTATCAGTTTTTGTGCCAAGTGGCTAATGACCTTGGAACACTACTAGCCACAGTGGTTGGTGAACCAAAGTGTTAATTTCAAACCCTAATTAGGATCACAGCATTCCATATGGTATTGAGAAGACTGTGATAAAAAAAATGCAGGTTTTTATTCTGAGCGGTTTTATTTATTTTTTTATGTTTTATAATTCTTCAGTATTACACATAGATTTCTAAGTATTCCATTTGTGGTTTCCTTTATAAATATTTTGACAAATTTGATTATGCTTCTAGCTATGGAGTGTAGTACTCACTGCTGCTCTGTTATACAAGTTTTCCCATATTTAAATCCATTCTGCAGAATTCCACATATTTTTCCCCAAAATCAGGGCAGAAATGCAAAAAGTCTATTAGCATTAAACAATCCAATGAGTGAATTTTACAAATACAGCAATTCCAAAAAAATAAAAATAATTGTCTTTGGTATTAACGCACAGCAGTACCTTTCCCTCAATGTTAAATAAATATAAAAAATATGTGTGTGAGAGATTGTAAGTCTTCATTTAACCTATTTTCCTCCAGTGTGCTTTAATCAGCTCTCCAGAGTTTCTCTGCTGCAGTCCGCAGCTTAATGAGGTCTACAGAGAACGCTCTATGATCTCTATAGCTCATGCCATTAGAGCTTCCTGTGAAGTGCTCTCTCTGGCCTACTGCTTCAGTCAACACACAGCGCTTTAAACATCAACCCCACTCAGAACGGACTGCACGCTGAATAACATCAGAGCTGAATGAGCAGCAAAACCCAAATCCCACATGGGAAAAAGACAGACTACATCTTTATTATCTGCTCAACAGTAAAAATTCGGACGATTCCTCCATTTTTAAGAGCATACAAAAATGTCACACAGGATCAAATCATGAATAATCTATCCTAAAATGATTTGCTATTTTAATGCAGATTGCTGGTCTTTGAGAATTTATATGGTTTTTAGAATGATTCATTTATGTATGCTATTCCAAAAAAAAAAAAAAAAACATGCTCCACCTATGAAATTACTTTTCTTTCCTGCTGACATCACGAAACCCTCTTTTCGACACATCTTCAAAAACCTAGTTCAATTTTGGTATGTAACGCCCACTTTTTGTGATGCAAATAATTTCCACCAGAAGAAAATCAAGTCCAATACAACATTAAACAGTAAAACAGGTTGCAAACAGTGTTTCAAATTGATTTTTAAATAAAACAGTTTAATGCAATCTGAAAACATATAGCGTTCAGGACTTAAAACTCCACACCAAGACCATTTATTTAGACTAACCAAAGAAACAACTTGTTTAAAAATCTGTGTTTATTTGACATTGTAACAGAGGAAAGAAAATTCCATTATTCTAGATGTTATTTGACAAATGATAACAGTAAGTTCATTGTTGTCTGTATATGTGAAGCACCAGGACAGTCTGAATGAATTGCCCCATGGGGATTAATAAAGCTCTAAATGAGTAAGATGATGATCCTTAAAATACAAATATTAGAAATAAGTGTTAGAAAGTATGAGTGTTAAAGACTGATCATATCAGTCTGACCTGAAAGCTTGAAGGAATAGTTTACCCAAATATAATAATTCTCTCATCACGAACTCACTCCTGTGCGGTCAAACCCATATGACTTTCTTTATTCTGTGGTACACAAAGATATTTTGATGGATATATGAGTTTTGTTTTAGTTTTTTTTATCCAATGCAAGTCAATAGGGTCACTTTCAGGCTCCAAAAAAGATATCAAGAGAGCATAAATGTAATTCATGCAACTCGAGTTGATTAATCCATGTCTTCTGAAGCAATATGATCAGTTTTGGATAAGGAACAGACCAAAATATAACAGGTTTTTCATTATAAGTCTTCACATCTGCAGTCTCCTTGGCACGATCATGATCATTCCTCAGCACACAGACACATGGTAACATTTTAAAATAAGATTACATTTCTCAACATTAGTGAATGCATAAGTGTGGCAGAGCGGAGGGTGGGGCCGGGTCGTGATTTAACACACCCGGTCCCTTATCAGGCTAATCAAGCCTCCGAGAGGTATAAAGGCTGACAGCGGAGGATGGTGCGGTAGAGAGAGATCGTTTACCGTCATGTCCGTCATGTGTGTGTTTGTCTTTTGTTTAAGTTACTCATTAAAATATAATTTATATGGACAAGCCGGAATAGTGATAAAAAAAGGAATAGTGTTTTTTTAAATTAAACTTGATTAATAATTGCTATAAAAGGATTGTTCATTGTTAGCTCATTTTAACTAATGTTTACAAACAGAACCTTATTGTCTGTGTTGCACACATTCCTCCCTCGTTCTCTCAGGCTGGGGAGCCCCCGGCATGACGTACACCCCCCCCCCTTCCCTGGGGAGGGTCATGCCTTTCGCCCCGTCTGCCGGCAGGTCATCCCTGTCTACCTGGATGAGGGAGGGGACAAGGGGAGGGAAACAGAAATAATAAAAATGGGGGGTACTTCCTGTAACAGTGTAGTACCCCCCAAAAAAACACTGTCAAATTTAAAAGAGAGGGAAAAGGCCAACGCGGAGCGGCAGTGAGAGAGAGAGAGAGAGGAGAGAGAGTAAACACTTACTCGCCAGTTCTCCGAGACGCCGTAGCTTGTTCCTTGGCCACTCCTCCACCCTCTAACGGACGACAGCCGCACCTCTCCAGGCAGATCGGAGGCAGTCCTCCAGCCCCTGGTGGACGGAACACCCCGCCGTGTTCTCGGGGAACAGAAGGGGTCTCCCCGCCCCTGGCAGCTGTTCTCCCGCTCCAGGCGGTCGGCAGCGAGCCCCTCCCCGCCTGCGGTCGGCGGCCATTCCTACGCTTCCAGGGGGCCGGGCTCCTCGTCCCCTGGCAGATGGCCGCAGGGGTGGACGGTAGTGGCGAGAACTCTGCTACGGCGTATTCCTGCTCCTTCCCGGATTTGAAATGTAATCTTATTTTAAAATGTTACCAAAATATCTTCGTTTGAGTTCTGCTGAAGAAGAACAAAGTATTATGGGTTTGAGATGACATAAAGGTGACTAACTGATAAGAGAATTTTGATTGTTGGGTGAACAATTCCTTATTTCAGTGTGGGTCAAAGAGGGTTTTTAAAGTGTTTTAACACCAGAAATGTTACATACTTCAACTTAAAAAAATTATTGCTACCTGATCTGATCCATAAAAATAACTTTCATTGGTACAACCTGATATACTCAGGTTAATTTGGCCATATAAATAATCATTTTGCTGGCCTGTTGTGCATGACCCATGTTCTGCCTATATTTAACTTAAATAGGTTTATTTTACACATGAGTTGTTGCCTTAAACGGTTCCAAATTCATATTTAAGATGTCAATTTATTTATTAATAATAAACACAGACAAATGGCGTGTTGTAAATCTCTAGGCTGTATATCTTGCTATGGTAATGAGAATTTGCACACTGGTCTGAGCAAGCACAGCAGTTTAGTTCATTTCAGGAGCCAGCTGTGATATATCAGTCTTAACGATGAATGGCCAATCTCATAAGCCCAAAATAGACTTTTTCATAATCGCTATGGAAACGGCTGCCATGCAAGAAAATCAGCTGGATTCAGATTTTCAGATAGATAATCTCACACAACGTGGAGTAGAAGCTTGTACACTTCACTGTGAAAATGTTGCTACACACTGTCAACTTTTAAGTATTGTAATCTAAAGATCAAATAATGGACTGTAATAAAACTGTAAAAACATGGCTGAATTTGTGATAACTGAAAAAATATCAAAGAGGTGTGCACATCAAAAACCCAAGCTGGGTACAGGTGCAGAACAAAGCATAGGCAACGAATGTCAAAAAAAGGTAATAGATGTTGTCACACTAGGGTTGTCACAATTCCATAATCATATCTTATGATAGTATACCAGCAAAAGTATCACTATACCAAGTAGTATCGTGATACCAAACAATAGTGTGGTAATTCTTAACACAGATTGTCATAGTGTAGGTGGTTCTTAGAAAACGTCTCGGTTACCTACGTAACCTCGGTTCTCTCTAGATGCTAGCTTACGCTACGGGAAAGATTCATCTTTTCTGAGATATTGAAGCCAAAAAAATTATCCTTAATTTTGTATCATTTGTCAACACAGTGCAGCAACTGCAGACCTTGAGCGGGCTAGCTAGCGAGCTCATTGGCTGCTCTGCGGCAACTGCTGCAGCCTATAGATGAACTTGCGTGAACTCGCGCCCAATGAGAGGCGCCCGCGCGCTCACTGTCCCAAAGCCCGCTAGAATGGCCGTGGCTAGGGTGCATATAAGCGCAGTTCGTAGGCTGGAACCCTGGTTTTCATTGAATGAAGCGAAAATCACTCGTGGCGCGAGCACGGCCAGCTACGCAATACTCGTTCCCTCATCTAGAGAGAACCGAGGTTACGTAGATAACCGAGACGTTCTCTTACGAGAGGTTCTCTCGTATTGCGTAAGCTAGCTTACGCTACGGGAACCCATTGTCAACGCCGTGCGCGCCAAGCATCCACTGCATGAGCCCCAGGGGGGTGGGGGGACCCGGGGGAGCCCTTGTGAGTGGGGAAATAATATTTGGCCGGCAAGAGTGCGGGTCAGTGTGTGTGTGATACATAAGCACATAGTGGGAAGGGTGCCGGTCTGTGCGGAATGTGTCCCATTAGTGCAGCTCACCAGGGGAGCTGTAGCGTATTAAACCGCTAGTAGTTTTGCCTGCAGAGCGGGCACTTCCAGATTGTAAAATCTGACAAAGGTGGAGGGGGAAGCCCAGCCCGCTGCCACACATATGTCCTGAATGGAAATCCCGCTGGACCATGCCCACGAGGAGGCCATGCCTCTGGTGGAGTGAGCCCTAATGCTTAACGGGCATGGCAGGTCTTTCGACGCGTACGCGGCAGCAATAGCGTCCACTATCCATCTAGACAGTGTCTGTTTCGAGGTGGCGAGACCCTTGGTGCGCCCTCCGAATGAAACGAAAAGCTGCTCAGCGCGTCTGAAAGAGGTGGAGCGCGCAGTATACAATCTCAGTGCTCTGACTGGGCAAAGGAGATTTGTGCCGCGTTCGCTATCGGATGCTGGCAGAGCCGATAGGGAAATAATCTGTGCTCTGAAAGGAATACCGATCACCTTGGGGACATAGCCGTGTCTAGGCTTTAAAATGACCTTGGAGTCACTTGGTCCAAACTCCATACACGCAGCGCTGACAGACAGCGCGTGAAGGTCTCCCACACGTTTAACTGATGACAGGGCAGTCAGAAAAACGGTTTTGAGTGAAAGGTATTTCAAATCCACGGATTCAAGCGGTTCGAAAGGGGGCTTTCATAGCTTCGAGAACTACAGAAAGATCCCAGATAGGAACCGATGGGGGCGCGGGGTTCATCCTTCTAGCTCCCTGAAGAAGCGGATGACCAGCTCGTTTTTCCCGTGACTGGCCGTGCAGGGGTTCGGCGAACGCCGCGATGGCCGCCACGTACACTTTGAGCGTGGATGGGGATCTGCCCTTATCCAACAGCTCTTGTAAAAACACGAGCAGTGACGACACCCCACATGTCCGTGGGTCCAGGTCTCTGTCGGTGCACCATTTTGAAAACACCGACCATTTGGACGCATAGAGGCTTCTCGTGGAAGGGGCTCTAGCCTGTATGATAGTGTTCATTACTCCTTCTGGCAAAGCGACGGGTAGTCGTTGATCACCCACGCGTGCAGCACCCAGCGCTCTGGGTGGGGATGCCAGATCGTGCCGCGAGCTTGAGAGAGGAGATCTGCTCTCACTGGGATGGGCCACGGGGCTGTCAGTGACAGCTGCGTAAGCTCCGGGAACCATGTCTGATTCTCCCAGCGCGGGCTATGAGGAGCACCGAGTGACGTGTTTCCTGATCCTCTGCATTACCTGTGGCAATAGCGAGACGGGAGGGAAGGCGTAAAGCGGGCGGTTGGGCCAGTCCTGGGCCAGCTGCGTCCTCGCTTCGAGAAAAATACTGGGCAGTGAGAGTTCTCTTCTGACGCGAAGAGGTCTATCTCTGCTCTGCCGAATATTTGCCATAATTTCTGGACTGTTTGAGCGTGCAGGGACCATTCCCCTGGGGAACATTGTCTCTGGACAGTCTGTCTGGGCCGTCGTTCAGGTGGCCTGGCACGTGCGTCGCCCTCAGCGAGCGCAGGTGGCCCTGGGACCAACTTAGTATGCGTTTTGTCAGATGGAAGAGGTTCCTGGATCTGACACCGCCCTGACAGTTTAGATAGGATACCACAGATCTGTTGTCCGAACGGACCAGGACGTGGTGACCCTGAATGACCGGGAGGAAGTGCACGAGCGCGTACTGGACCGCTATCATTTCCAGACAATTTATGTGAAGGAGCTTTTCCTGAACTGACCATAGACCGAAAACCAGCGAGCCCTCGCAGACCGCGCCCCAACCCGTGTTGGAAGCGTCTGTCGAGATGACTTTTCGGCGAGATACAGCTCCCATCGTCACTCCCTGCTGATACCATTCGGCCACCGTCCAAGGCTGCAGAGCTGATATACAGGTCTGAGTCACTCTGATCGGCTGGCGGCCTGTGGCCCACGCCCGGCGAGACGCGCGGGTGTTTAGCCAATGCTGAAGTGGGCGCATGCACAGTAAACCCAGCTGAAGTACTGCTGCGGCTGAGGCCATGTAACCTAACACTCTCTGAAATTTTTTCAGAGGCGTGAGGCTGTTCATCTGAAAAGACGCGGCTAGTCGCTGAACACAGCGCGCGCGCCGTGTTGATAAGCGAGCCGTCATCGCCACAGAGTCTAGTTCTATTCCAAGGAAGGAAATTGCCTGACTGGGCTGTAGTGAGATCTTGGTCCAATTGACTGCAAGACCCAGACTGTTCAGATGACTGAGGAGAACTGTCCTATGAGACAGAAGCTCCGTATGTGACTGTGCCAAAATCAGCCAATCGTCCAAATAGTTCAGAATTCGCAAGCCCTGACTCCGCCGGGGTGCCATGCACTTCGTGAAAATACGGGGTGCTAAGGACAGGCCGAACGGAAGGACGGTGTATTGATAAACCTGACCGTCGAAGGCGAATCTCAAGAATGGCTTGTGACGGGGATTTATCTGAATCTGAAAATAGGCATCTTTCAGATCGAGAGAAATAAACCAGTCCCCCTGGCGCACATGCGCGAGGAGTTTCCTGATTGTAAGCATTTTGTTCAAAAACCTGAGATCTAATATTGGTCTGAGGCCGCCGTCTTTCTTGGGGACAAGAAAATAACGGCTGTAAAACCCCGACTCGCTCAGTGAAGGCGGCACTCTCTCTATGGCCCTTTTGCACAGAAGGTTTGCTATTTCTGAACGAAGCATGCAGGCTGCTTCCGTGTTCACAGTAGTTTCGAGCCGCGCCCTGAAGCGGGGAGGGCGGCGATCGAACTGTAGCAAATAGCCCTGTTTTATTGTGCTTAACACCCATTTGCATATCCCTGGGATAGCTTCCCACGCTTTGAAGCGTAACGCTAGAGGGTGAATGGCCGAGTCGCCCTGATTGCCGTACACAGCGGGCTGAACAGAATGTGTGAGCGCGCTTATTGTGCTTATGCATGACTGCTCGCAGACAGCAGGGACATGCTGTTCTGTGAGTGACTTCCGATTGAGATGAATGGGGAAAGAGTCACATCTGTTAAGTGATGCGCGAGCATAGTCACGGGCACGGGACTTACACATAGAGAGGTGTTTGCTGGCCGTGTGACAGAGCGGGCAGAGAGGGGACGCGCGCACGGGCTCGTGGGCGCGTTTATTGACTGTAACACTCGAGCGGGCTGTGCCCGCTTTATGTGAGTGTGCTCTGATAGGAACACGGGAAGTGTAATTCTTGTGTGTAGGGGTGAACACTGGATTGTGGGCACATTTTCTACACATAAGACATGTTTGCTCTCTGATAGGGACACGGGAAGTGTAATGCTTGTGTGTAGGGGTGAACACTGGATTGTGGGCACATTTTCCACACATAAGACATGTTTGCTCTTTACAAGATCTTTTTGTGTCGCCGTGAAAATGGCGTTTGAGTGCAGGCAAGCAGGTAGTAACACCGGCTTGTTGGCTGCTGAATTCACCACTGTAGTAGCCTGAGAGAAGGGGACTGACAGCGGGCGAAGCTTTGACGGTGGTCCGGCCGCGGCGGGACTGAGCCGTCGTTTTTTCAACAAAGCTAGGAGGACTTCGGTTGTTCAGGTTTCAGCGCAATCTTAGGCCGAGGCCCGCGGGGGGGCGGCGGTCTGCGGCGGCTTTCTGAGCGCGATCTGGGGCGGCCGCCCTGTCGACGCTGGGAAGTCTGGCTTTGTTGAGCTGGGCGCTGTGAAGATGCTCGTGCAGGAGGCTGGGCGGCCTGCAGAGGAGCTAGCGCGGCGAGGCAGGAAGAGATTCATGGCTTGGGTGGCTTTCTGGACTTCCGAAAAACGGTCAACAATGCCACTTACCACGGAACCGAAGAGACCGGACGGAGAGAGCGGCGCGTTGAGGAACGTGGAGCGCTCAGCTTCTCCCATGTCGGCTAGTGTTAGCCACAGGTGTCTCTCGGTTACAGTCAGCGAGGCCATGCACTTCCCTAGGGCTTGAGCTGCAGCTTTGGTGGCGCGAAGGGCGAGGTCCGTCGCGCTCCTTAGATCTGTAACAGCCTCTGGGTGCCTGCCTTTCTCATCCCATTCCCGAAGAAGGTCCGCTTGGAGGATCTGCAAGACGGCCATGGAATGCAGAGCAGATGCGGCTTGGCCGGGCGGCGGAATAGGCGCGGCCAACACAGGCGGAAGTAGTTCTGCAGGCCTTAGACGGGAGCACTGGCTTAGACCGCCATCTCGCGGAGGGCGGGCAAAGGTGTGCTGCTACCGAATCCTCGACCGGGGATGGAAGAGTAGCCCTTCGGCGGCGCCGTCCACTGAAGCGGAGAGGTGGAGACGTGGGATCGAATCCTGGCCGAGAGGTGCGTTCCACGATATAGAGAGCTCGGCGTGGAGTTCCGGCAGGAAGGGAGCGTCCGGCCGCTGGCGCCAGCGGTGACGGCTTTGAAGAAAGCAGCCGTCGAGTCTGTTGGGAGCCTGCTCAGGGGGCGGTGACCACTCGAGCCCGAGGCGGTCGACAGCCTGTGTGAGGAGGCGAATCAGTTCCCCTTCGACTCCGGCGAGGGTCCTGCTGGATTCCTGGGCCGATGAGGAGGCTTGTGACCACTCCTCGCTGTCCGAAGCCATGATGGAACAGCAGCCCTTGTCCTCCGCCTCGCTCTCCGAGGTGGCTGCAGTGCGGCCGCTCGGCGGCAACTGCGCGTCCCGGGGGGGCGGGGAGGGTGAACGCGATGCTCGAGGTAGAGGCTCCGGCGAGACAGTCGCTTCTAAACCCGGTTCCGGCAGCCTTTGGGAGCGGCGCTTCTTCCAGCGCGGCGAAACAGAAGGAGGCGCCGCGGCTTCGGTCCTGAGCGCTTCGAGTCGAGCCCGCAGGGTCGACATCGGAAGCTCCTCGCAGAGGTCGCATCCGCTGTCAGCGAAGGCGAGCTCTGCATGCCCCAATCCCAGGCAGAGAGCACAGATGATGTGGCGGTCTCCGGCGCTGAGAGGGGTGCGGCATGAACCGCAGGTGCGAGGCATCTTTAAAAAGACGCTCGTGCTCTTTTATGAAGTTCACTGAGGAACTAGTTTGCTTAAAAAGGATACGTCGCCGGATGGCGTAGCTCGCAGGATGGCTGAAGGTGGCGGCGGCCGGCTTCTTCGAGCGCTGTCCAAGCTTGCTTGATGCCCCTGGAATGGCGACGCGGCTTCTTGCAGTTTCAGAGATGCGAAGTGCTTCGCTGAAGAGATGAAAATCAGGGTTCCAGCCTACGAACTGCGCTTATATGCACCCTAGCCACGCCCATTCTGGCGGGCTTTGGGACAGTGAGCGCGCGGGCGCCTCTCATTGGGCGCAAGTTCACACAAGTTCGTCTATAGGCTGCAGCAGTTGCCGCAGAGCAACCAATGAGCTCGCTAGCTAGCCCGCTCAAGGTCTGCAGTTGCTGCACTGCGTTGACAAATGATACAAAATTAAGGATAATTTTTTGGCTTCAATATCTCAGAAAAGATGAATCTTTCCCGTAGCGTAAGCTAGCTTACGCAATACGAGAGAACCTCTCGTAAGAGAACTAGCCATTCCACATGTTGCTCCGGAAAGCAACTGATGGATGAACAGGGAGAAGGCTCAAATGGACCAAATTGTTACCTAACATATTCTTAGTTTGATGTAAAAAAAATACAAAAATAATAATAAAAACCTTCGCTGGATCAAAACGGCAATGGCTTTAAACTTTTGTTACGTTATTTCTGTTATTATTTGAATGTTGGTAACATATGATGATATTTTAACATTGAAAAGACTGTTTTGATCAGCAGTTTTATTATTACAAGCTCTTCTGCCCCTCTTTCCTGGTAAACAGCAGCGCGAATGCAGATAACACACACCAGTTTGATTGCACGCCTCAGGGATCTGATCAAATCGTCCTAATCATAAGTGCGAAGTTACCACTTCCATGCATTTGTAATTGGAAAAAAATAAATGAGTGCAAGGTTCGGTTTTTCAGAGAAATGGTGAATCTGTAACTGTTAAGATAAGGCATTTAGGTTAAATTAAGTGGCACTAATCTGTGAATATTCTGCAGAAGCAGTGGGAATTGTCTGAAGGTGTTTAATAAGGTTGCTGGTGTATCCCCCTTTGGCTTGAAATCTTTGTAGACATTCATGACAGATGGGTTTTCCCGGACTTGTCAGGCGAACCCCAGAATAATTCAAAATCTCGTTATATGAATTGTGTTTTTTAAAAAGCTTCTCATCTCAAAAGTTTCATTTAAATCCATATTATCCATTACGATGACTGCCAAATGAACATGCTGGGATTCAGACGTGTGTGTTTGAAGCATGGGAAAACTTCTACCATTTAAAATATACTGTGGCACCGGCAGCAATTTTCTTTAAGCTTTACTACCGTAGCACCAGTATACCATGCAACCCTATTTCGCACACTAAAATTAAAGCTCCAAACTTTATTTAGAAAAAAGGCGATGTTTCGACCTATTAGGTCTTCATGTGGACAATGATGATAATTAACATATGCTTAACATATGATAATTAAGCAAAGACACTGAGCCCAAGGAATTGTCTCTAGGCTTTAGAGGTTATAACTGTGGCCATGCCATTGAACCCAACACACCCTGATGACAAGATCAAACAAGGTAGAATATTTACTTTTCAGTATCACATTGACCTGGAGCAAACAACCGACATAATGGCTGAGGTGTCTTCAGGACAAATCTCTGAATGCACAAGAATAGCCCAGACAAAGCTTTAAAATGGACACAAATAATGACCGACACTCCCCATTCACTCGGACAGAAAAAACGGTGAAATCCCAGTGGGCAGTCTGGTAGGAGAACAACCAAGAAGACTCAATGCTGTTTTTGATGCCAAAGGCACTCTTACAATATACTGCATAAGGGACCTGAATACTTAATAAAACATTATCTTTAAGGATAGTACAGTGAGTACAGAAATGTGCACCAACTGAAATTAAATTAAGTAAATGCTCTATTTCAAAACCTAGGCTGAATTTTAATGCATCACAGATACACTCCGAACACAAAAGCTGTTCCAAAAAATAGGCAACTTAATAAAGCTACCTCCTACGATACGTTGTTTGGCCAAATTCTGTGCCCAGAAACAAACTTTATGGAAGTCCGTGTATCCAGACGTGAGTGCATGCCAATGTGAGGTTGAGTTCAAAATACATAATGTGCATTCTTGCATCACTATGGTGGTCTCAAACCTCAGTAATCTCAGTAATTAATGGTTTGCCATGACAGTGGTTGACTTGAAAGATAAAACTCACCATAGTAGTTGACAGTTCACACTAAAGCGTACTTTACACATTTTGGAATGCAACTACATACAAAATCAAGCTTGCATTGCTAGAAGTGTCTGTGTTCACATCCTTGCGTTGAGTATATTTATTTTTGGTTGTTTCAATCACTTTTCTACGTAAACATGCACGAGACATATGTTTTTGACAGGATGCGTGTCTCTCACATTTTTTCAGCATTTCACAGTGGAGCACACTGTTTTTAAGACTTTGTGTCAAGACAAAAGAACGTCTCAGTTACTTGAAAAGTAACCCTGGTTTCCTAAGTGGGAACAAGATGCTGCATAATCACATTGGGACACGCCTTGAGTGTCAGGTGGTCTTAAGCCCTTGTACAATCACGCCAATTTATTGCTGGTGGTGCTTAAGTGATGCCCCTAGGGAGCTACGTCATGGACTCCATAAAAGCGTTCGCTTTGGCTTTTTGGGTTCAATCTGAACAGCCCGTTAGGAGGCAAATGGCTATGTAGGCAGCTAAGGAGCAAAACAATTTTTAAACTTTTTAATTTTAACTACTGTTAACAATACAACACAAGATCTTTCCATATATCCCTGCAGGAGGGTAGATTCTTTCAGCACATGCTGGCTGAAACTCTGTTTTTGCCTATCCCGTCCATTATACTGTCTTTTTAGAGTCAGAAGTCTTTTTTTGTTATTTTCTGAGGAGTGAGAAAGAGCAAAAACATTAATACATTCTCTCTGACCAGCAGAACAAAACTCTCTCTCCACGGTGCCTATAGATAAAGAATAAAAGCATAGCACAAATGAGAGAGAGAGAGACAGGAATGAAGGAATGAAAGGGAAGAGAATGACAAGATTTTGAATATGCTGTTTTTACCTAATGGTGAAAATGTACAGACAGTGAAACGGAACTTCCTATCCCAGGCAGGCATCCCATAATGACAAGTCAGATATTAATGAATAGGGGGGACCAGGGCTAGCTTTCACACTTTTTCTTATTTGACAGGGTAGGTTTATTTTTGCAAGCTAATTATTAGACAACATATTAGGGGTGTATTTTTTTTATTTTTCAAGTGCTTGTTATGGTTCCATTTAAAACAAAATGTTATTTTAGCTCAAAGGGAAAATTCAAAGGTGTGTCACATACCAGTTCCAATTTTCAGATGTCCTCACAGGTACAAATATTGCAAATTTACATAGCTGCAAACACATATTTTTTTCTTTCCAAAACCACTCAGATACACTCAGGGTACGATATGAATGACAATCACAAAGTTTAATTTAATTATACCAAAGTCTAGGCAAGATACAGTCTCACTTTGTGTTTAACATACTGGCTGTTGCCTTGCTATGTTACGTGTTACCAGTTTTGTGTATCAAAAACTTTTGGGAGGATTTTCTAAAAGATCTAGGATGAGTTCAACAAGGAACATTTTCAATACATTAAAAAAAGTGGAACATTTTTATAAACTTGGCATGATGATCCACATTAAAATATATGTTATCATCTCTGTATGCTTGCAAGTCTGATGTGTGACCGACGAGTATATAAACGAAAAAATCTCTAATTTAGAAGTTACAAATGTTTTTGAGTTGTTTTCTGGATTCGGGGAGCCCCCAGCATGATGTACACCCCCCCCCACCCCCTGGGGGAGGGCGAGCCTTACTCATCCTCACCTTCCTGAATCTGGGAGGGGACAGGGGGAGGGAAACAATAATGGCTAAAATAGGGGGTAGTCCTGTAACAGTGTAGTACCCCCAACAAAAAAAAAAAAACACTGTAAAATTTAAAAGAGAGGGAAAAGGCCAATGCGGAGCGGCAGTGGGAGAGAGAGAGCCTTCAGCCTCTGGCCAACGGAATGCCCCGGCGTGTTCTCAAGGAACAGAAGTGGTCTCCCCCGCCCCTGGCAGCGGTTCTCCCGCTTCAGGCGGTCGTCCGGGAGCCCCTCCTTGCTCCTGGTCGGCGGTCCTCTCTTGACCCTGCCGTGTTTAGCATCTGATTGAGGTCTCCCCCCGCCCCTGGCAGTGGCCCTGACCGCTCCAGGTGGTCGGCTAGGAGCCCCTTCTCCCCTTGCAGTTGGGCCATTCCTCTGCTTTCAGGTAGCCGGGCTCCTCCGTCCCCCAGCAGATGGCCGCAGTTGCTCCGTTGGGGTGGATGGTAGCGGTGAGAACAGCACTATGCCTTATCCCTCCTCCTTCCCGTGTTTTGGCACCAGTGTAAAGGGATTAATGGAGAGGAGGAGGCGAGAACCGGCTTGACAATATAAATAATAGTTTTAATATAAAATTGAAACCAAAAGACACAAACACACACATATGACAGACAGCTGCCTGTGAATGCTCTCTTTCTCTCGCACCACCATCTGCAGTCGGCCTTTATCCCTCTCCGAGGCTTGATTAGCCTGATAAGGGACAGGGTGTGTTGAATCACAACCCAGCCCCGCCCTCCGCCCTGTCACATAAATATAATTGACACATTCACAGATAATTAAGACATCTGAATAAATGAGCAAAAAACAAAAAGTGTTTTATCCCTGCTCTCACTCTTCATCGTTGCTTGATTTTGGCAAAATGAAACAGTGTCACTTGAAAGCTAAATTTTAATAAAATTATGCCTCTGGCAGTATCTCTTTTTCAAGATTTATATATGGCTTTAGCCACATCCCACAGCTCAGCACATTGAAGATATATGGAATTTTGCTCACAAACATGGCGTGCGGTCATATAGTGACGTCACATGAAACAGGTCTATGCGGTAGAAACATTTGAATCAACCGCTATAAGCTAACATGTTTGTGAAAATGGCGCCAGTAATGTAAAATTAAATTGTGTCTTTATTTCAATTAAAACTGCAAACTAAACCCATCTGCACCATGAAACTCTCAACCCCCTCACACGTTAAACCAGAATCTTCAATTTCCACATTCAAACACGTTGATGGGCTGCAGACATGCCCTTACGAATCAACAGCGTTTGAGAGCTCTAGACTAGCTTGTCTCAACCTCACAGCTCTTCCAGACACATATTCATAGATAAGACTCATTACTCATGCAGAGATTCTGAATCAGCCTACGGGAAGTATGCGCTGAACCAATTCTTCCTCAGAAACCTCAAAGAGAACATGTCATACATGAGTAAATTCGCGTTCTCTGTCCCTACAGACAACAGGGCCCACCTGTACTCCTCCTGGGTGAAGATGGGAATCCTGGAGGGCTGGAGAACTGTGATTTCCACTGTGGTTCTATTCATCTTCACTGGTTCTCCATCATCATAGGCGATCACCACCAACTAAAAGCAGAGTTTAAGAGATAAGCATTTATAAATAGAGATAGGAATAAATAAATGCAAATATTCTAAAAATCATCAGTAAGGGTCTATGACATGACAATGTCTTAAGTTATTCATAAATGCACTGAAACTCCACTCCTCCAAGCAATGACTTGAATGCACATCTTCTAAGAAGAACCAGTTTTACATTTCTGAATTAAAATTTATTCTGAATTAAAAATTAGACATTTTTGTGTAGGGCTTAAAATAACAAATGTGAGGGTGGTGTAACCCTGTGCATGCTGTTAATTAAACTATGTGTCAGCCCTCATTTCCAAATGAGTATATGAAACATTAGTAGAGATACCTACATTTACATCAATGTAAATTGATCCGGGTTCATGATATTGATTACCACAAAAATATTTTTTTACTTGCCTCTCCTTTTCTTTAAAATGAGCAAAAAATCTGTGTTACAGTGAAGCACTTACAATGGATGTGAATGAAGGCCAATTTTTTTATGTTAAATATACAAATTGTTTCAAATGTTTAGCCACAAGACGAAAACAATATGTGTTAACGTGATTTTAGTTTAATAAAATCACATAATAACCTTTTCTGTGTAAAGTTATAGAAAATATTTACAACTTTGTTGCCATCAATATGTAATGTCAACTAACCCTAATAGCCTAAAATGACTGTAAAATGACAATTTAAACAACTTTACAGCTCAAATAATACATACGTTTTAACAGAGGAATGAATGAAAGTGCTTTATTCACTGGTCCATTAAGTCTATTACTCACCCTTTTAAATCATTTCAAATAAAAGGAAATCATGGCGCAGGACGCGAGGTTCAACCAGCACAAAGGCAAAGTAGGAGCTTTCATTACCCGATGACCTTTGCAGTCGTGCAAATAAAATTATAAGCTTCACATTTCTGCCTTTAAACCCTCCAAAAATTGTCCCCATTCACATCCATTGTAAGTTCCTCACTGTAACCTCGATTTTTGTATTTTTAAAGAAAAGAAGGGATGGGGGCCTGGGTCGCTCAGCGAGTAAAGATGCTGACTACCACTCCCGGAGTTGCGAGTTCGAATCCATGGTGTGCTGAGTGACTCCAGCCAGGTCTCCTAAGCAACCAAATTGGCCCGGTTGCTAGGGAGGGTAAAGTCACATGGGGTAACTTCCTTCTGGTCACTATATTGTGGTTCTCACTCTCGGTGGGGCACGTGGTGCATGGATGTCGCGGAGTATAGCGTGAAGCCTCCACATGCGCTATGTCTACGTGGTAACACGCTCGACAAGCCACGTGATAAGATGCGCAGATTGATGGTCAACTGAGATTTGTTTTCCAAATTGGGGAGATAAGAAAAGTCTCAATTAATTTTTGTGGTAATCAACATTATGTCACAAATGCTGTCGATTGAGCTTAACTTGTATTGAACCTGGAATATTCCTTTAATCTCACTTAATAGTAGGTTTATTAATTTTCGTATAGATTCCACTCAAAGTAGATGCATGTGAAGGGTAAATTCCATATGTATAACAGCAGAAGGATGTCCTCTTGGCCCAGACTCACTTTGAAAATGGCATTAGGCTCTTCGTTCAGGTTGACTTTGGTGATAACTCTGCCTGTGTTCATCTCTACATCAAAGATACTGCCACTGTATGGAGACAGCTCCTGGTCCACTGTGTAGCGCACTTTACTGGCGGCTGTACCCTGAGGGATGAACATGGTTAGTATGAACACATCCCCTAGAGCATACCCACCCTCAGGTTAAAGGACAAAAGTTGACATATTATTATATTTCATTCAATGAATCAGATTACTATATAATTACAGAGTTATATTGGTCTCTCAGCTTCAGAAGGGTTTCATTTTATATTTAATTATTTATTATTTCCATGCAATCAAATTATAACATTTTGGAGAATGTTCAAGCTTCTTTTTTTCGATACAATTACGACAGACACCAGTGGCTGTCAAGCGCAATAAAAGCCAAAAAAGTCAAAGAGATATGGCCGAGGGGATGTAAATAACAAAATAATAAAAAGGTGCCGTATAGCTTTTGAGGACTTCAAATATAGCGTATGAGTCATATGCGTATGAATATGAATACTTAAATGCCATTTCGATGATGCTTTGATGAGCGTGGCAGTTTAAATCACCATTCACTTTTGTTTTATGGGAAAGAGCAGCTTGAACATTCCACAAAATATCAAATTTTGTGTTCCACGGAAGAAACAAATTCAAATGGGTTTAAAATGGCATGAGGTTGAGTAAATGAAGCCAAAATGTTCATTTTTGGATGAATTACTCCTTTAAAGGTTTGACTCTTTGAAAAGTTGGTTTGAACTCCCTCAAAGGTCTCTTGTGCATCTTGTTTTGTAGAGCTACAGAGAGCATGTCAGCCGCATCTCATTCTACTGATACTTTACGTCCCGTCTGACTGGCTGCATCTTAAATGTTTGATGCTTTGTGCTGTGGTAAACATACAAAGTCATTTATACTGCTGGAGAAAGAGACAGAAACAACATCACATTTACATCTCTGACAGCCAAGAAATTGGTTTCTAGTTTCTTTTTTAAATCCGTGTCTAAAATTTTCTGTGGCTTATTTTTGGTGTCATAAGTTTTTTTTTGCTCCCCCATATTTTCAAAGCATTATTTAAAGAAGGAATGCATAATTTAACAGCTTGTGTGACACGCCATGTAAATAAACAGCACAAGAGTTTACTTGGTGGTAAACGGCATGACCAGGAAGAGTGAAAAAGGCAGATTTACCTTACCTGACCACTGTAAGCTCTTTAAGACAATCACACACTACGATTAGGGGTGGTAAATGTAAGCAGGGTAAATCTATTAACCGTACATAACAGTATCACTGGCTGCTGTTCTTGTATCAAATCCAGTAATTTTCTGAGGTCGGCTGAGCTTACCTTGTATCGGACCTAATTAATGATTCAACAATGCACAGAAAGCTCAATTTGAACAAACTTAAAAAAAAGTCTTACATTTCAGCAGGTTTGATAATGATCTCTCACTTTAACAGTATGCAAATTCAATTTCAATGGCAAATAAAATTCTTCACACAAAATATACATAGGCAGTGTAGTTCTAGTGGGAAGACTAGCAGCTGTACATCATCGCACCATTAGCTGGGTAATTCCCAGCCAATCACATGTAAGCCATTGCTTTCTAAGTCTACTCACAATCTATCACATTGCTGTTTCAGTGTGCTAACACGGCAACCTCCACCACCCCACCACCACAAATTGAATCTCGTCCTGCACGGGGGTAGGCTCCTTGCCCCTGCCTCCTATCTCCGGCAGGATATGACAGTTCCGAGTACAACTTCTTCGGCCTACGCCAAAGAGAGACATTACTTTTCTGTCTTATATTCATCAAATAAATGTCATCTTAAATTTCCCTCGGTAGAAGTGTAAACCTTACTCTCCAGGCCTCAGGAGGTGCACTAGGGACTGATGATAGAGGCTGTAGCATTTAGTCTCCTCGTTAGCGTGCCCCCCTCCCATGCTGGCTGACACCAGCTCAAATCCCGCTTGGAGCAGGTCGAGCAGGACCGGTTACATCAGCATTATTCTGGCCACCATGCTTACTTGCTATCGTATCAACCCATATTGGTTGACCACTGATCGATGCAATCAATGAAATATTGATGCAATTTCATGAGAAAAAAGAACTGTAATATTGAAATATGATTGTATTAGCAAAGCGTTACTCTGTTGAGTAAAGAAATATACAGTAAACCTGCCCAATCTGCATAAAAAGGAAATCCACCGACCAGGTTAAGCCACTAATACGGGATTAAATCAGTTAGCTGTTTAATATATGCCATTTATGAGTCATTTTCAACGGGTGTCACTGTCAACACTCAAAAATGTGACCCAGTCACATTAGTAAGACACATTCAATTTCTGCTTGCTGAATGTATTCAAGCTCTGAATGATTAATGGCTGCTGGTTGTTCTGCTCTGTAGTGACACTTCAAGGATGGAAGTCCATTACTCATCCCTTTAAATCTTTTCAAATAAAAGTAAGTCATGGCGCAGAATGCGAGGTTCAACTAGCACAAAGGCAAAGGAGGAGCTTTCATTACCCGATGACCTTTGCAGTCGTGCATATAAATACTGTGTCATTATCTCATTCACAGGCGCTGCCTGGAAGTGCTGTGGTTCTCGTACTGTAATCATCTGTGTTTGAGAGAGACCCTAATGAGGATGATCAATTCCTGTCCTTGTGCTGTACCACACTTTCTCTTTCAGGGCCATTTCTCAGAAGGACATATTAAATGCAAGAGTTATCTGACTTCAATTCCAGTCATGCCTAAGAGAGACAGAGAATGAGCCGCACCACGTCTCCATGGTGATTCACAACACAACTAGAATGATGAAACTGGTATTTCAGTGGGGCATCCAGGGTCATCACAAACTTTTTCTTGAGCAGACATAAAATAAAATAAATAAATAAATAAATAAAAATATCTGGCACACAAACGCACACATACATACAAAACAGACTAAGAAAGCAGTCTGCGGAGAAACAGAAATGCATGTCACTCATAATAATGAGTTTGTCCTCTTATCATTTTCTATAAACCTTGGCTGGCTGCAAAGACATGTAACCTTGCACAACACAAATAAAATATTAGTATACTCATGGCATAAAATAAGCATTGGACCAGATGATCAGATTCGTACACGCCCTTGTGACATCAGGCAAAAATGAAGAAAAAACTATGTTTAACGATATACTCTGGGTTCCAAATGTCTGAGACCACATCTATTTGCCCTTTTCTAATTCATTACAACTTTGTTCATTATAAATTATACTATACATTATAGTAAAATTATAATTATAAATTATAAACGTATAGTATAATATAGCATTCTATAAATGATACAATACAATGCAAGGGAAAATGTTTTTTTTTTTTATATTATGAATTTCAGACTATTATTATTATTATTATTATTTTGTATTTGGTATGTCCTGCTGTTACTTCAATGGCAGCATGCACTCGATTTGAAATTGAATTTTTGAACAGAAACCGACCCTTCACTAAGCTCCGCCCCACTTGGTTACTGTCGCTCTGCAGAACTCCCCACTTGAATGAATGTGTGATTGCCTTGAACGATGCGGCTTTTGGCAAAATAATCTCATAAACTGAATGGATACTATTTTTATGTGGGCTGGCATGAAGAGTGACATTGGTGTGTTTTTTTGTCAAATAAGTATTAAATTACAGTTATTTGATCAAAACTGTGAAAACTGTGAATCAGTATCAAGACAAACGATTATTACAGTCACTTGAAAAGATAAAAACTGTTTTAATAGTGATAAAAACACTATTTAATAGTGATTATACAACATTAGCTTGAGTGAACAGAGCTGTATATAACGTCTCATAACACACTAATTTTGATGCTGGGAACTGGTTATTTACTATCGCGTTTACTATTACATGAATCAATACATAAATTAACTTACGTTCAGTTAATAACTTTAATTTACCTTGGAACGAATGTAGGTGTTGTTGCAGATGTTATATGTTCATTTGGGAATTAGGGCTGACAGTTTAATCCATGACATGCTCTTCTCCAGATATATACTGTATATATATATATATATATATATATATAAACACGGCGGGTACCCTCTCTGGCTAACTTGTGTCACTATTACAAATGACCTGGCAACAACAGGTTATACATTTTTGGGATTATTTTAATAAACAACAGTTGCTAAGACAGAACTGGTATCAGAGGAACAGAATCTTCTTTAAAGAATGTAATAATGTATTTTAATATTAATAAAAGTTATTATAAATGGATATATATGGTTTACAGTGAAGAAATTATGTGGGTTCTTTATGAAATATCATCAAAACAAGTTTTAACTTTGTTCAGTAAGCCTGTATGATTATGTCGGACATGTAACAGGTTGAAGAACACATCCTCACATGTTTAACGCAGTTCTGAAGCCTAAGAATTTGGGTACTGAGAAATGAAAACTACCATCAGCCATGCAATGTGTGTCTTTACTGCCTAAATTATTGACCAACATACACTAAATAATAATATTTTACTTCATTATTATATTCCATATCAAAACTTAATAACAGCCATTTTCGACTGAACAATTGTTATTTACTGCATTTAAAATAAAAGCAAAGACAAAATCTTAGCAACATGACATTATTTTATTCACTTATCCTTTCATAAATAGTAGTCCATGCACTGCGGTGGTGGAGACAGGTGCCTTTCCTTCCGTTATATCTTATATGGTGATCTTGTTCAATAAAATCATTGTTAGATTAATTGACCTCAGAGCTGTCACAGTGACAGCACTTTGGAAATTTGCATGGTTCTTCCTAAAAAAAAATCATACTTTATACACCAACAGCTGCTGTGTGTCAAGTTTATCTAATAGAGAAGATGCAATAACAATGACCCATGAAATATCATATCATCAAATTCTTTTTTTTCTGATGCAACAATCTTGTGGAAATTGAAAAAGACCACATATTCAATAATCAGTAAGAAATGGTGTGCTTCAACCCCACAAACAGCATTTTTTGGGCAGTTTCAACACATTTTGAGCAAATTGCCCATGGATGTCGATAAATTAGCACCGATTACATGTTCTTCTAGCACTTCTTCGTGACAGCAATGGCTCAAATGTGAATGCTGTCACCTTGTGTACCCACTAATTAGTGAAAATAATTTAAGGACACGGTTTGAAAAATCAGGCTGCACGTGTTCAGTGATCGAGCACTATGCTGTCCTGTACGTGCATGCTCAGCATTCGCATCTGACCAAAGTATACTTTGGGCTTTACTGTCAGAAGCAAAGTGTACTTATTGTACTTACTTAAATTAAATAACCTTTATAAAGGTTTATAAGAGTAAAATCTGTATGTTTTACAGCTATAATGTAACATACAGACAGGTGTTAGAGATAATTATGAGCCAGGTGACGAGCCTTACCGCTATCCCCTCCCGCAGACTGACACGTGACCACGCCCCCATGCCACAACGTGTTAGACACAAATACAAGCCTTAAGCCTTAAGAGATCTAAGAAACGTTGTAGGTGTCACTTTGTTTTGAAAAGTGGTCAGGACAATAGCAGGCGGGCTTGTGAAATCTTTTTGAAGATGCAGCAATGAGTCCATTTACAAGCACAATTATACTTAGGAACGTGCTTAAGAGTGTGCATAATTAGCCAACAATGTGCAAGGTTATGTAAATGCCTTAAACTGTGTACTTTTATCGGGGTAAGGTCATAAAGACTTTAAACAAAGGCCGATTGGCACACCTTTTTTGCCCATTACCTTGATTTCGCTCTGCCTGTGCATGCCTGTTTACGTTTTGACAGCAAAAGCAGAGAGTAAAATAATTATTTCAATTCTCATGTAAATATGGTTTCTTGCATTGACTGTTTTTTGAATAAGCTGATTTTTGGTATTATCAGCATATTTGTGTATATGTAAACACATTCAGGGATGACAAATGTAATAGGTTCTTGGGTCTCGTAACAAATCACAACAGGCCAAATTTGACTATGCAGCAGGGCAAATGAGACTTGAGAGCTGTGGCAGAGGAGCTAATAACTACATTCAGTACTTCATATTGACTTTAAACTTAAACGCCATTGGGGACCCAGAGTTTTAACAACCAATAAAGTCTGTTATGAGCTCTTCCTGTCTCATGTACAGATGCTGCATATACAGAGACTCAAAAAATTCACAAACCATCCTTCTGTTTTTACTGTCTGCGGATGATAAACATTTACAAGCAGTCGGTGTGTATCCAGCCCCAAGTGTGCACTGACACTCTGAATAAACCAAACCTCAGGCAATAAATAACCTTGTTTATGTAATTTTTAAGGTAATATGAGATGTGTCTTTGCTGTATTGTACTGGCCTTGTGTTTCCCTCCAGCTGTAAATGTTGCAGGAGCGTGCTGGGCTGTATTCGAAAATCCAATAAATATTTCCACTCTCTGATGAAAGTGCAAAAATAATTTCCAAATTTACCATGGTGTCAAAATTTCAGTGTTGTCACGTGTAATTTCATTTCAGAGTTGTCTAGAGAGTGAGAATGACAGGCCAGTCTCCGGACGGAAAACGTTAAAGCGCTCTGTCAGATCAATCAAATAAAGACGCAGAGAGATAGAGTGACAGCGCAGAACAAACTCATTAGCCACACCAGCAGTCTAGAATGCTAATGAAGTAACGTGTAAACACCATTGCACAGGTATGCAAGTGAGAGACTCCAGGTGCAGAACTAAACCTCTTATACGCTATAAAGAGACTTAAAATGAAAATTTCAATTTAAATGAAAATTTGATTTTCAGTCAAATGAAAAAATGTATCCCAAAACAAGGAGTTTAAAGAGGTTCAGTGATGGAATCATGCACTCAAATAACTGCAACATTTATTCAAACAGCAATTCTAATTTCAACTCCTAACCTGACCCTCTATAATATAAATAAATCATCCTCCAACCCTAGATCCTAACCAATATCACCCACCCTCTTCCTGACCCGAACCACAAACCCAAGTCCCAAGTTGGGTTGGGGTGGCGGTGAGGGGGAGGTGTGTGTGGGGGGGGGTGTTCATTGTTCATGCCCAAAAAGGTTTTCGAGAGGGGGGATCATCAAACTAGATCGCTCAACCTTAAAGCCCAGAGCCCCCGGGCCTTCAAGGGCCCCTGGTAGTCAAGGGCCCCTGGGCACTGGCCCCAATGGCCCAGTCGGTAATCTGTCCCTAAATTACACAACTAAATAAAACTTGTCTCAAAATGTCTTCCATATTTCAGAGTAACTGGTCTCAGCTAAAAACAAAACACACTTCTATTTTTTCTTAACTCTTATATTGTAAGGCTCAAATTTAATTGGTAAGATTTCTTAATTGCTGAATTGTTCTTAACTCCCATTGACTGAGCTTTAAGGTGAGTAATCAAACAAGTTATTTAAAAGTTGTAATGGTAGTTCCACCTTGTGAAATTCTAGCAGTGCAAAGCTTACAAAGCTCTGCTTTGACTGTAACCCAGTTCAAAACAATTACACAAGAGACCTTTTCTTTCACATACAGCACGAGTTGCTAATTTTCCAACATGTTTTTGTGCCCTCATTTGACAGGATATAATTGGCCCTGATCATTGGCTGCTTTAACAAAAAAGGCAGATAATGACTTTTAATTGCTTTTTAATTTCTTTTATCAGACGATACCGATGTTTGGTCTATATATTTGTGCATCTCTACTTTAAATCTTAACCCCAACCCCTATTTCTAACCCCAGCCTCCACCATATAATCCTAACCCCCATCCCTTCTACAAACCTTAGCCCCACCTCCAACCCTAAATGCTAACCCTTTCCCTAAACCCTTACCTCAAATTGCAAACCAACCTCTGACACCAGTGCTGATGGTGAAAGTGTCGCCTTATCTGTCAATTAGGACCCACAGTTCAGAAATAATATCATAACTAATTCTAACCCTAAATTATTCAGTACACGGTTTCAAAAGCTGGTGAATTTAAAAAAACAATGGTGAAAGACTACTGGTTGTAACTTTAAAAATTATATTTAATGTTCCTTTTTTAACACCAATATTTCATATTTTATTTATTCATCTCAAATCTAAGCATGTCATTTAAATGAAATTGCAAAAATAATCTGTTTCCCAAACACTCCACCTGTCCACCATTTTCACCTAAAATGACAGAGTAACCTTTGTTATGATTGGCTGGCTGTCAGGGGTTTCATTTGAGAATGAGTCAGAGACCACTGAAGTCTGGTTCATGACTTTGTGTACATACGGGAGGGTCCTGATCTTCTGCAAACACAGTTGCGATGACAGTCCCCTTCTCTGCGTTTGGAGCCACCATCCCTTTATATAGTGCCTGACTGAAGACTGGAGAGAAATCATTCATATCCTGTACAAACAGACAGAGAAAAATAAGGATAAAATTAGTCTTATTAACACTTATTAAAACAGGATTGAGGTAAGCAGTTCCCATTGGCAATGTGAATATGTGCCATATGCTGTCTGCCTCTAATGAGGAGTGACACAATGACAATCAGCTTATCTTTTATCAAGATTTAATAAATTGTTTTGCTTCTAAAACAACGTTAAGGTTGTTTTGGTTGATGTCGCCAAGCCCTTTTACTTTTTAGGCCTCTCTCCTCCAACAACTTTTTGTGATCCAATCAATTCACTCCAAGAACACGTATCAACCATTGGAACAAAAACAAAATAACTTGTGTGCACCTTTACCATTCCTCTTGTGTAGAGAGAGGAGAGATGGATGTGACCCAGTAGGAGGAGTGAAGGCGATTCTTCATCATCTCATGGTGTCCTTTGATTGGAGCTCAATGAGGTGTGAATGGTGTTTGAAATGTGAGGACATTTTTTTCCAATTTAGCACAATACTACTCAGATAACGTGTGTGACTCATTCGTTAGATCTTTAAGTTTGAAGAAAGTGTTTGTGTGTACTCAAGGCTCGGTTCCAAAACTTAGTGAGCTGCCTACACAGGCAGCATACAATGGCAACATAGGAAAGCTTTTTAAGCAATGGTTCTTTCCAAAAGTTAGGCAACATGATTATGCTGCCATCTAAGATAGCTTGTGCCTAGGTTTTAGAATAGAACATCTGAGAGCAGTGAAATTTCAGCAATGCATCGTGGAGAGCAGCTGTTAAATTAAACATCACTTTAAGGTTAATTTATACTTACTGGGTGAACAGGCTTCGCTTAGTTCACCTACAAATGATGATGAAATGCAGTGATGTTTTTGTTCTGCCAATGTGTCTGTTTGGTGATATTTCTCCTATTTGCACACATCTCTGAAATTCTTGTCCTAGGAGAACTCCTAGGATGATTGGTTAAATATAATCATGGGTGTGGTTTGTAAATGACTTTTTTATTTACATTTGCATGTGCCAGCTGAGGAACTGTTACCTAGGTTACTGTCATAAAAATGGATAACTTTGAAGCCCGTTTCTCACTTTTTTACATGATTTGCAACACAAACTCTACAAAGCCAGCATGATCACAACAAATTAGTAGAGAGAGACTAGAGTTTTTAAAAGTGAAAGGGGACGTGACAAGAAGTGGCACAGCGCTAAAACCTGTGGTCCACAGAGAGAAAAACCTGCATTATTGACTACTTGTAGCTGGAACAGTACGTTAAACACATGACCTCACCCTAAGCAAACTAATTTTAAAACAATGCTGCGCTAAATTATAAATGCCAGCTTCGTTCACCGAGGGTGCATTTGTTCGCCCAAGAGAAAAAAGTTCAGCATCTTCGAAAGTATAAACTAGGCTTTAGTGTGAGTTGCCACCTGAATGACACATCAATACATTCTGACCTTTCACCTCTCAGCATGAGTTCCAGTGGCTGGAAATATAGCAGAAGAAATATGGATCTATATGAAATGGGCTGCTCTTCTCAGGAGGTTGAAGGGACGAGGACTGTAGAAGCACACAAGATCGAAAGAACTTTGAAACTGTTCACAGAGGTCAAATGAACCATTCTGAATGTTCACCACTATCTGTAGGTCCTCTAGCTCAATTGGTAGAGCTTGGCACTAGAAACACCAAGGTCATGTGCAGTATAATTCACAACTATATTGAAAAACCACGCATGTCCAACAAAAAAGTAAGCAAAAATCTACAATATTTAAACAAATATGTTAGAATATACTGTCATAAAATGCCAAAATGCAGTAACTGTGCCAGCAATAAAACAGATTTTGTATTGTCCAGTCAAATGTAGACAGCCTCCACACTGTGTTTCTCTGAATTTTTCCTCAAAAGTACAGAAAAAATCATAATTGCAACCCCAATCCCATCCTTTTTATACAGTGAATAAAGCCACATGATCTTTGGCTGTAGTAGACAATCTTCCTCTGAAAGACCTTCAGAATCTCCCACAAGCCCACATATGATGACTCAAACCAGATATTAATGATATTCCCTGCACCCCAGCTTCATTGTAATTCATTGCACCTTCCCTGTCGCAGTAAATCTAACAGGGTGCAAACTTTGCTAAGTTGAAAATAAACATCTCTGAGAGCTGGAATCTGTTACTGCAAAGCAACACAACATTCAAGAGACATCTGAAGAGAGCAGCTGCAAAACCAAAATTCACGGTTTGTTTTTCAGTCCACAACAAACACTTAATGAAAAGACTGTGAAAATCTCTGGGAGTTCAACTGTGTCTCATGAGGAACAATTCAACATGATAAACACTCGCTTTTAGGGTTACATTCAACCTAATGTCCATGTATTGTCGATTACCACAGACAATAATTTGAACTTGTTTCTCAGTGAGCATAAACAAATAGAAAGTGCATTTACAGTTACTGTATACACTTAATGCTAGTTTATAATTACTTGTCAAACAGGTTTATTTTAGTTTGCCTAACAATGATGATGAAATGCAGTGATGTTTTTGCTTTGCCAAGGTGTTTGTTTGGTGATATTTCATCTGTTCGCCCATATCTCTGAAATTCTTGACCTAGGAGAACTTGGCTGGTCGAAGAGCACTGATGATTGGTTAAACTAATCGTGGGTGTGGTTTGGATGTGCCATGTCTTTTACTCTCGCAACTAGGGGTGCGTCTCAATCAGTTCCCTAGTTCAGTAGCCAGGACACCGATCAGTGAGTGAGCCATTTTAAGGGCTGTCTCATTCGCACAATTATTCCAGTGCACTGAAACGTTCGACCCCTAAAAAATCCCACAATGCATTGTTGCTCACTAGTATGTTCCCTTACCGGAAACATCGCCATGTCTTCTAAAGTCTCTCAAGTCATCAGATGACAAGCACAAGTGTAAAGTATAAGAGTTGTTAAAAGAAAGTTTAAAATACACTCCTATATATTTTCTCCGGACAGAAAACGTTAAAGCGCTCTGTCAGATCAATCAAATAAAGACGCAGAGAGATAGAGTGACAGCGCAGAACAAACTCATTAGCCACACCAGCAGAATGCTAATGAAGTAACGTGTAAACACCATTGCACAGGTATGCAAGTGAGAAACTCCAGGTGCAGAACTAAACCTCTTATACGCTATAAAGAGACTTAAAATGAAAATTTCAATTTAAATGAAAATTAGATTTTCAGTCAAATGAAAAAATGTATCCCAAAACAAGGAGTTTAAAGAGGTTCAGTGATGGAATCATGCACTCAAATAACTGCAACATTTATTCAAACAGCAATTCTAATTTCAACTCCTAACCTGACCCCCTATAATATAAATAAATCATCCTCCAACCCTAGATCCTAACCAATATCACCCACCCTCTTCCTGACCCGAACCACAAACCCAAGTCCCAAGTTGGGTTGGGGTGGCGGTGAGGGGGAGGTGTGTGTGTGGGGGGGGTGTTCATTGTTCATGCCCAAAAAGGTTTTCGAGAGGGGGGATCATCAAACTAGATCGCTCAACCTTAAAGCCCAGAGCCCCCCGGGCCTTCAAGGGCCCCCTGGTAGTCAAGGGCCCCTGGGCACTGGCCCCAATGGCCCAGTCGGTAATCTGTCCCTAAATTACACAACTAAATAAAACTTGTCTCAAAATGTCTTCCATATTTCAGAGTAACTGGTCTCAGCTAAAAACAAAACACACTTCTATTTTTTCTTAACTCTTATATTGTAAGGCTCAAATTTAATTGGTAAGATTTCTTAATTGCTGAATTGTTCTTAACTCCCATTGACTGAGCTTTAAGGTGAGTAATCAAACAAGTTATTTAAAAGTTGTAATGGTAGTTCCACCTTGTGAAATTCTAGCAGTGCAAAGCTTACAAAGCTCTGCTTTGACTGTAACCCAGTTCAAAACAATTACACAAGAGACCTTTTCTTTCACATACAGCACGAGTTGCTAATTTTCCAACATGTTTTTGTGCCCTCATTTGACAGGATATAATTGGCCCTGATCATTGGCTGCTTTAACAAAAAAGGCAGATAATTACTTTGAATTGCTTTTTAATTTCTTTTATCAGACGATACCGATGTTTGGTCTATATATTTGTGCATCTCTACTTTAAATCTTAACCCCAACCCCTATTTCTAACCCCAGCCTCCACCATATAATCTTAACCCCCATCCCTTCTACAAACCTTAGCCCCACCTCCAACCCTAAATGCTAACCCTTTCCCTAAACCCTTACCTCAAATTGCAAACCAACCTCTGAAACCAGTGCTGATGGTGAAAGTGTCGCCTTATCTGTCAATTAGGACCCACAGTTCAGAAATAATATCATAACTAATTCTAACCCTAAATTATTCAGTACACGGTTTCAAAAGCTGGTGAATTTAAAATTCACCAAGTCATCAGATGACAAGCACAAGTGTAAAGTATAAGAGTTGTTAAAAGAAAGTTTAAAATACACTCCTATATATTTTTATTTCTTTATTTATCTGCCCATCAACCCCTTTTATCTGTTACAATAACACTGTACATTTGAATATATTCAAGGAATAAATTAATTATAGTGTCATTTATACAGCGATGGTGCTGATTCAGTTGTGCTTCAATGTGCACGCTCGTTAACGTTGCAGGTGATTGAGTCATAAGTGTACCAATATTCATTGGATCGATACCCTAAACAGTGCCGGAATTAGTGTTCACGATATACTGATTCACAACATAGGGAGCTAGGGAGCAGGATACTTAAAACACAGGGCAGGGCAGGATACTTAAAAATGGACTGCTACAAATGAATAACTTTGAAGTCAAATACACTTATTTATGTGTAATAACTTCAGATTGGGTGAAAATCACAAAAACATGCTTGACATGTTTTTACGAGATTCACATACTTTTGCGTTACTGAAGAAGTGCTCAACGCAAATGTTTTATACAGTGGCTGCGACAGCAAATGAATAAAACAGTTACATTTAAAAGTAATTATATTAACGGAATTACAAATATTTTCCGGCAGGTAGTATAGTTCATTAGCTCAACTGTGGGCTGTATACGCTTGCCAAGGTGGGTGTAAATTGGGTATTTTACAACTGTTTCAAACATGACTCATCCAATCAGAGTTGAGAGTCAGAACTGTCCGTTAATATTATAGATTATTATTACAAAATTAAACATCAATGTCTAAAAGCACAGAATAAGTGTGTGACCATCAATTACTTCTGTTAGTTTTAAAGAAGATTTAATAATTAAAAATCTGAAGTTTTCACACACATTTTTCATCACACATATGCTCCAGCTGCTGAAAACTGTAGGAGTCTAATCCTTCTGTAACGGCTAATCTTCAGAGGCGCTGGAGAGCACTCCCGTTAAAATCCTCACATAATTGCTGTCACAAAGCTAATGAGTCATTCAGGCCTGGAAATAGCTGTGACAGGCTAGCATCACAACCTGCACAGAGCTTTGTCTGTCACCATCAACCAGAAATAACACAATGGGAATGTAGGCAAACGCAGACAAAGATCCAGTAAACAACGCCCACAATCCTGCCAACATAGCGAATTTTCTTTCAAGACTAATTGAATTCAGAGATCAAATCTTTTGTAGGCATTACTGGAGCACATTCAACACGGCTTCTGCAAGAAGCGTTAGCACATCAACACTGTGGACGAGCTTTGGAAGTTCTAATCCAATCACTGGCTCTTTCTAATGGCAGTAGACCTGATGAAAATTTGCTTCTATCCTCTGAGTTCATACCCTGTTTGAGTAGAACCTTTTGAACTCTCAAGAGAATCAAGTGGTGCTGGGGAGAGTGCTCTGATAATAAAAATGGGGCAGTGGTGGCTCAGTGGCTGAGGCTCAGGGTTACTGACCAGAAGGTCGGGGGCTCAAGCCCCAGCACCACCAAGATGCCACTGTTGGGCCCTTGATTAAGGCACTTAACTCCAGGTTGCTCCTGGGGGATTGTCCCTGTAATAAGTGCAGTGTAAGTCGCTTTGGATAAAAGCATCTGCCAAATGCATAAATGTAAAAAGAGGGTGCAAGAATGAATTGTGTCCACTAAAAGGGCATGCATTTTTATTTACCGGCTGCTCTCTGCAGGCATTAATAGTGCAACTTTAATTGTGTCTGGCAAAAAGCGTGTAGTTCTGTGAATAAAGTGCAATCTATAATTAGCCTAATTTACATAAAAAAGATAAGAACTTTCTTTCAATTTATGGTGCAGCGTTATTTCAGTGCTGACTGCGCCTGGTTATACTGGATTGCGTGTTAGTGATTAGTGAACTGTTTAGATAATTTGCACCAGAGAATTTAAAGCTGGGTCTCACACACTTTTAACAGTCTTACCGTGATCCTAACGATGACTGTTGCCGTGCCAGGTGGTAGAACTCCACCGTGATCTAATGCCTCCACTTCAAAGGTGTAGGTGCTGTTCCCTGCTGCCAAGTCCTCAAAGTCCAATGCTTGCAGCACCGATACGGCGCCGGTCAGCCGATTCACGGCAAAGAGCTGCCGAGCCGCTTCCGTTTTTATTCTGTAGGTCACGTTAGAGATGAGATCAGCATCCACCGCCTGAAAGACAGAGCAAAAGAGAGGGAATAAAGGTTAGGGAAGAAAAAATTATGAAAGAAATAATTTGATCTCACACTTCACCGGTTACTGTAGAAATCAAGCACCCTACTGTAACAAGTTACTTAAATCAAATGCATGGAAGATCCTTCAGACCCCATATCCACTTGGTATTATCATCTCTCTTGGGTGATCTGAGCACAAGTGGACAGGTTTAAATAGGCTCAAATGGGTCTTGGAGATATTTTGTGATCCAGTCACTCAAACAACATTCAGAGGTGTTAATGCATCCTGATACAATGTGGAAAACATCATCAAAGGACTCCCATTTGCCCTAACAAGCAATCACTGCACCAAGACATGGTCAGCAAGTTATGACTTGAAAAATAACCTTCAGATCAACTGAAAAAAAAAAAGTCCTATGTACGTATGTACTGTATTTGTGAACAAGAACATCAGCACTCAGACACTTCACTGTTTGTATTACTTTGCTTGTGTTTGTGGCTAAAGTGTATGAGCAGCAAAGAGCTATGTGTGTCTTTTCATTTTTCCCTGTGACATTAAAGGTTTTAGCCAGCAGGTACCGACAAAAGACAATTTTTATGTATTATGAGCCAGTTTAGTTTGACGTGCATTGAGTCAGCACGAGTCAGTAAGCGAGTGGTTTCTTTGAAGTCATCGTATTGTTTCTCACTCCATGATCGCTCGGATTACTTCTAAACTACTACAGCTGGGAAATACAGTTAAACTAACAGCTTCAGCATTAAGGCTTATCAAAGCTGAAAACAGATGGAGAAATTAAAAACATACTCAAGGCGCTTACCTTTTACCAAAGTTTCCGCTGTGAGGATATTTATGTATTCATCATGGCGGAGGAGAGAACGGTTTCTATAGTGAATGCCTCTTCACTATAGAAACCATCTGTTGCAGATGTCATCTCATTGTGTCCCGCATACGGCTGCTAGATGGCACATTAGCTTGTGCAATACTAACTGAAGATGTCAATGCAATTTGTTTAAACGTGGAAATGGCATGCAAGGCTACATCTCGATTTCAGTCTTAATTCATTACATAATACTGCATTAACGGATATCATACCAATGTCTCAGAGGTCAACGCTTGCATTTTATAAGGAGTTTTGGATGGGGATTCGCCTCAACATGTGCTTACTGTAAGTGCTGGTTTTTAAACATTAATGTGAAAATGACAAAGATTCAGCATGTAATATTACATGTTTTAGGAGTGCTGACCCCTATTCATCATGTGGCTGGTATTATTTATAAATAGTGCATTTCAAATTTTAGAGTTTTTTACGGAGAGTTGTCTCACAAAAACGCATGTCCATTTTTATTACATCCGCAACCCAAGTTCATATCCAGATCTAAATGGGGGAAAAACTTGTCTAGGTTAAACACTTTCTAATGTATGTACTGTATCTGCAGGGTTTTATGATTATACATATACAAGCGGTTCGATATACTGGCAATGAGTACTTCATAGGTGTAGATGAATGTCATGTATTCACTGCAAATACCATGTCTGTAACGTCGCAATTTTTAACCTGTCAGCAACAGTGGTAACGGTTCAAATTATTTTTTTTATTCAACCATTTTATTTCTCTTGATGAATTAAAATAAACTTGTCTTACATGACGGTGAAAATCTCATGAGTTCTCCACAAAGAGTGTGTGTGCGATGCATAAACAGCAGTGAAGTTTAAGTGAATAAAGTTGCTCCATGGGAAGGTTGAAATGACACTTGTTTGGGTGAAAAATGTTATCGAGAATGCACCGGACAGGACATTGTCGATAACATATAAACCCCTGATGAAATATTCACGTGGGTCACATTTTTATGTCGGATAAAACAGATTTCTTGATTAACCCAGAAGAATCACATCCCTGCATTATCTTCAGCAAGCAGACTAAAATGACACTACACAACAATTTGAGACTGGAGTCGTGACAGACACAGGTATCACTCTCTTAAAACAGAAAAGAAAATGTTTAAAATGACAAGGCATAAAACACATGCACATGATCATTGAATGAAAGATCATTTGAACACATGACAGTTCCATCAACTGGGCCAAAACTTTCTCACACCAGCCTGGGACCATCCTTATGGTTAAGCCTTGCATGTATAGACACCAGTAACACACGTGTTTCACATGTGTATGCTTCTGATGATGATTAGATGTGAAAGCAAACCGAGAGTAGAGGAGACACTGTGAGCAGCTCTGCCTCTTTATGGGTGTGGGAACCTTTCAGGTGCCTTTCACTGATGTGGGAGGCACAAGGAATTACAATCTACAATCTCAAAGGTTTGAGAAATATATAAATAATCCTTCAAACCCCCAGAGAGAAGCAGCACAAGGAGTCTGATCAGTTCATCAGCTCCAGACCAGATGCCGTCACCAGGGCCTAGACGCTCTGACACCAGACAGGGCTGCAGGGACCTGGAGGTGTCAGACACACCGAGATAAAAATAAGACTGCAAGATCGCTGTCTTCAAACAATGTCACTCATTTGCCCATCAACCCCAGTCCACACACACACACACACACACACACACACACACACACACACACACACACACACAGGCTCATTTCCCCTCCTATCTAAATCTAAGAGGGCAATTAGACGAGCTAGTTGCAGATGTTTTTTTTTTTTCTTGTTTCTTTGATTTGAATCAAGCACATCATTTACATCAGTGAAGGGAAAACATGAATTCTTAAAATTAGATAACTTACCATTTTTTTATGTTTCTCAGTTACCTCTTGCAAATCCTTGAAGATTTCTAATAGTGCACTGTTGATTGCAGAAGGCAAACAGCACTGACGTTTGTGAATCTAGTGGATCCTATAATAGCAATGTTTGCCCAATAAAGAATGACAATGACTTCATTTAAATACACATGGTGGGTGAAGCTTGATACTATCACAAATAATGGCTGGATAGCTTGGTCTGCGGATGATATGCAAACAATACGGAGGATTTTGTTCTGAAATGACACGCAAAACTGACACAACTATTTGTAAATTCGCTTCTGAAACTTTTTTCATATTTGTCTCAACTTTTTATGAAATTCATTGGTGATTGTGTTCAGTTACATTGCCGTTCCTCTAAAATTCCCAAGAGCACAGCCGTTTAGAGGCACATTAACCACAAGACAGCATCTCCTGCCTTTACACTGAGTCTGTCAAGCGTGTCAATATTTATCCAGTTAAATATGCAGCCCCATCGGGAATAAACAGACAAATACAGACGCTCTTTCTTTCACCCAGACTCTTGAGAGAGACAAAAACATACATATTGTAGTCAGTTACTGGCAGGCCAGCAGACACAAACACAGTCAAGACACAGAGACACATAAATAATCACACACACACACACACACACACACACATACATGCACGTGCACACGCACACACACATTGGTGCAGCTATCCTTAGGAGGATTCTCCATAGACATAATTCTTTTTATACTGTACAAACTATAGATTCTATCCCCTAAACCTAACCCTCACAGAAAACTTTTAAATTTTCAAAAAACTTTGTCTGGTATGATTTCTTAAGCAATTTGCAATATGTTAACCACATTTATAGCATAATGACCTTGTAATTACCAGTTTGTAACCTTAAAAGATGTCCTTGTAAACCCCCCATTTATTCTTTCTTCCAAAAGTCAGGATAGATGCTAAGGTCAGCTGATGTTGAATATTTGCAGCCATTACTATTAAAGGCAGAATTCAGAAGCAAAGCAACGTGAGGCAATGAAAAGCTCTTCAAGCTGAAGCTTTAAAATAAAGTGTGTAATGTTTTTGGTGTTACCCCAGAGACAACTATAAGGCTTTTAACACAAGGTTTAATCCTGATTTAACACACTGATACAATTACTTTCTGTGACAAACAGACCAAAATTGAAAGAGTTAGGGTTAGTTCACCAAAACATTTTCATTTTGTTCAACAATCTTTTTAAGTTAATAAAGTTATAATTATCTATTTATTTATTTTTCACCAGCCTATCGATTTTGCAGCCTATCAGCTTAAAAGTAAGAAAATTATGAGAGGATTAATGTTTGGGTGAACTAACCATTTAAGTTGACTCCCAAACCAAATAAATGCTCAACTTTTGTATACAATGCCCAAATCAACAAACCCAAACTTCATATTTATTAAATACTTCTATTCTACTTCTATTTAATACATTTTACATTACACAGCAACTTCAAATCATGAAGTATTCAGACCAAAGAGAACTCTATAACCAAACAGAATGTTGAAAACATTTGAACATCTTAGAGTTATCGATGAGCCAATCAAAAGCGGATCACTTACGCTCAGTCTCAGAATGATGGTTCCGGCTGGGGTGTTCTCTGGAACGTTCACTGTGTAAGTGGGCTGGGAAAACACTGGGCTGTTGTCATTGATGTCGGTTACCTCCACCAGCAGCGTGATGGTGGTCCTGCGGGGGTCCACTGCCCCATCAGACACCTCCACGATCAGATTGTACCAGCTCCGCATCTCCCGGTCCAACGGCACTGCCGTGAAGATGCTGCCCGTGGCGTTTATGGTGAACAGAGATGCAAAGGACAGCAGCCGGTACCGGACCTCACCATTGAGCCCGGCGTCAGCATCAGTGGCCTGAAACCAGAGACACACTCATGATTGCACACTTTAATTTACATACTAAGCATTTCTGCTTGATTGGAATGACATTTCACCACCCTGATGGACCTATGCTTGAAAAACTTGTTTACATGAGATTTAAAATTATTAGGATTTTCACTGGTTTTAAACTCGGTTTGGATAAGCTGCCAGAATGTTAGTGTTTTAAATAACTAAGATATTAAATGGTTGACATTTCAGCCTTGCCATTTCAGATATGAGCTACAGACTAGACTTCTGGATTAATACATTGCTTTCACTATTTATTACATTGTAAAAGGTTGTTTTAAAATATCTGAGCAAACCGTAAATTGATCTGATAATGTATCTCAAAGCCAAGGTAGTGTCGAACATCTACAAGGACATTTAAAAAAGGATGTTTGGAGTTTTTAAGTACCAATGATTTCATAAAAACTGAATTTGTTACCCTAGACATATCCAGCACAGCCTTCGTAATGAATAAAGCGAGAGTAGAAATACATTAATAAAGAAAAAGCACAAATAATCACTAGATATTCTATAGGGGAAAGAAATAAAAAGTTGTTTAACTAATCCTAATTCCTGTGTGATTAGAAGGGCTCATTTGTATGTGAGAAGGGGAGCCATGCAAGGCTGGAATGGTTTCAGAGGTGCCTGCCATAATTCCTTCCTGAAGTAATTACACATGCAGATGGGAGAGAGAGAGCGAGAGAGAGGGTTATTAGAGAAACACAGTGAGTAACTGACATGAGCAACAGAGAGGAATAGGAAGGGATGAAGGGACGAAATCCAAATGCAGGCAAATGGAAATAAGTGAAATGAAAGGAGCATGTCTGAGCCCTGAGAAATTGCCGCCACATCTAAGCAGTGAGAAATCAAAGTGACGCTATGGCCGCTCTCGCCAGCCATCCTCATCAAAACGCCCTGACAGCACACTCACACGACATCTGCTCGCCTCAATAATTAACTAATGGAATGAATGTGTAAACAGAATGATAAATAAACAAACAAACAACACTACACAATGTGTAAATATAAAACGGTTTCCTAATGTCAGTGTTGTTTGCCATCAGGAGTCAGAACTGTCAAGCCTGCAGGATTGTGACCTCCCCAAGTGAGTTTCTCAACAGCTGCCGTGTGGCATATTCATTTCACTCATGTAGTTCTTTGGCTTTTATTTCTCTAATTACACCAAGAGCGTAAATACTTTGGTCAATTACATGATTTAATGCAAGATACAACCATCTGATAGCACACGATTATCTCGCTTTACTGGAGTGATAATTTGATTAAGCAATATGCACAACAGCATTAAGCAATCGTTGTCTGCTGCATGTCATGCACAACAGCTTTTAGCAATTCATAACACAACACTGTGCATTCAAGTATACATTGCATTTAAAAAGCGGAGCCACAAGGGGCACTATAACAGGCATCAATGCACATTTGTCTTTGGTGAGAGTTGTCTTTAGATCAACTGGGGAACAGTTTGAAGGGAATCTTGAGGTTTGTCATTTCCGTACTGTTCTATACTATATTTTTGGACTAAACTGCGATAATAACAGATGTGTTCTTTTACAGTAGTCATACTAGGGTAATTAGGGTAGCTAAATCCAGTTTAAGTCAACAAGTGAATCAATTGTCACATGGCACAATTCAATTCTAGCTTATATATAAAAAGTTATGCATTATAGCCAAATGTTTCCTCTATTTCAATACAATATTGTCTACAAAGGAAGATGTTGTTTAGTTAGTAGCCCCAAACTTAATATAAAATTAGGTGTTTACTAAACCATGTTTTTACCATTATTTAATTGTTAATTAGTGACAATAATTCAAGTATTGTTAAGTGAATATGACAAACCGGCCAGTTTCATAATTTTCCCTAATTAAAAAAATTAACTGAAAAAAAGAAAATGCTGTCTATTATTCTGCAGTAAACATCTGTAATGTGTCTAATTTTTGTTTATTTTTTTCATTGGTACCTTAAATGTATTTTGTTGTATTTATTATTAATTATTTAATTATTAATTTATTTTTTAAATAAAACCAGATCCCTGGAACTGCAGCACCAAAATTAAATGCACCAGAAAAAATTCAATAAGAAATGAAAGAAAAGAAAATTAAATGTTTATTTATATATCAGAGGGCCGTGGCTGGTAAACACATAGCTTTCAATGAGAAACCTTTGCTGTCAATGTGGTGTTATAAAAAAGGTTTTATATTCTTAAATACAATTGTGCATTTCTTGTTCATTAATGTCCATGTCATGCCAGGCAGGTGGATGTGTAAGTTCACTTCAATCTTGTATTAGCATCTACTGAGATGTACAGTATACTATTGTCTAGGTATGTAGTTATACATGAAGTACAACAAAGTAAAATCAACATACACTTTATTTTAAAGTGAATAATACTGTTTAATACTGTGTAATTTTAATGTAATTATGAAGCTATTACATGTATCCAGCTGTGTACTAGCGAGTTAATTTAAACTTAAGCACAGCTTGTTAAGGTATGTAGGTACACATGAAGTACACTTAAGTACAGTCCAGATACACTTTATTTTACAGTAACTAATAATATGTAATATTGTGTAATTTTAATGTAATTATGAAGCTATTACATGTATTCAGCTGTGTACAAGTGAGCTAATTTAAACTTAAAGGTGCATTCAGTAATATTTTCCTCAATAAATTAGTTGTACTCCTAAAACATTGAATACAAATTTTGAAACATATGTATAAAATAATGAGCACTCATATGAGATTAAAACTCCTGTCATATTATATTATAATTTATAAAAGCTGTTTTATTCTACATGGAGAGGGTCCCGCGTGGGGGCTGTCATATAACAATCACATGACCAGTCGAATACTACTGACTTCGTAACTGCCGTGTTATTGGACATTTTCACTCTTAGATTAAATTTATCATGAACGACTTTGATTAGTGAATTAATAATACTTGTCTATTACGCATACATATTTACAATGTGTAAGTACATACTGTTTCATAATTAATTACATCTTAAGTACATGTTGTTTCATATTATTACATTATGTATTACGCTATACTAAATTGGGTAATTACAATGTAACAAGTAAAATAGTGTTACCAATGTTGATTGTAGTCAGATGCAATTCCTCCACATAAATAAGTGCATACAAATGCATTGTTTAATTTCAAGTCTTGTTTGCATTTAGGGCTCTATTTTCGTGAGCACACAAAGGTGGGATTGTTTGCGCTATCTGTGGGTGTATGTGTGCAAACTGTGGGTGTATTGCATTATACTGAAGTGGCACAAAGCGCAATTTGATATTTTCCTAAGAAATAGGACATTGCACAAAGACTTTTCAAAAGCAGGTCTGTTTCCAGTGCAAAGTGCAAATTCAGTTCTTGCATTTACAGTTTGGAGATTCCATTAAACTATATATAGGTTGTGGTTTATTTTCAATTAATATTATTATGTTTATATTTACAATTGTATTAATGATACATTTTGTATTGGTATTTTTCCACCTGTTGTCATAGTGTGATTTTTAAGTCTCTGCTAAAGGGGCCGGTAGAAGAAGTTGGAGAGGGTAAAATGTTTGGATTTGGTCTGATTTTCACCAACTTCCTTATTTTGATATATATATATATATTTTTTTTTTTTCATTTGCAGTGTAATTTGAATTTAGAAATTCAATACATTTCTCAAAATCAAAACTGGCCAAAGTGAAGTGCGTGCAGATACACTCACAGTTAATACTATCCAAGATTTTTGGGTTAGAAGATGAAAATTATTGATAATACTTGCATTCTCTATAAATAAATGGAGCGTACATCCAAATTCTAACAAGAACCACATTTTCCATGCATAAAAAAGGAGCATGTCACTGTCATTGGACAAGGATGAAGTTATTGCAAAGTAAGTATTTTCCCTTCTAATTAATTTCATGCAATCCATTTACTTCTTATGAATGTGCTGCCAGCAAATTTTCTTAACAGGAAACTAAATATTTAATAGGACGCATACAGTGCAATAACCAGTGAAGATCCTCAAAATAAAATTGCACTTGACCCAGCCTATTAGCGCTTTGCAGGTGTGACACCTAATTACGCCTAGACTTAGCGCATGCATGCACCAAAACTTCATGGCCATGCACACTGACTTTATGTGTATGACTTATGGCAGAGCCATGCACCTAGCCTAGCGCTCTTAAAACAGGGCCCTTAATGTTCAAAGCAAATTTTCACTCTCAGTCACAAGGCATGTGGTAATATTTGCTGATGATGCCTGTGGCAAAACTACAGTTGAAAAATGTATGGCTTTGGGTTTTGAGCTTTGTAGTACACACTGTTGGTTTGGAGTTTGTGTGTGTGGTGTGTGATTTCTGATGTGTGGAATAAGTATCCATGCGCGTATGCTTTGAGGGAGAAGGATCTCAAAGTTGGGTGAGAATCTGTGATTCATGAACATGGGAGATGACGTAGAACACGTCTCTGCGATGAGAGGATGATGAAATTAAAAGAAAGAGGATGAAAACATAGAGAACAGGGCACAAGCTCAGATCAGATGATTACTCAATTAACATTATTCATGTCCAAAATTAAGATTCAAAATTAATCAAGAAACGTTTTACATACTTGAGATATGATGTAAGAGATGTATGTAAGAGATACTGATTATCTTTATTTCACAGAATAGTTCTTTCTATGACACCATGTATTTAAAGATACTTTATCTTGTAATAATATCTTAAATATTTTTTATAAATGCATTAAAAATCTTGACATTAACATTAAACTTTAAACAAATTCCTTATATCATTGAAATCTATTACCAAAATAGTATTATATATATATAATTCCAAATGGTATTGATGGAGAAGCACCAGATCAATACCCTGTCATGGCCAGCCCAATCTCCAGACCTGAACCCCATTGGAAACCCCTGGAATGTGATCAAGAGGAAGATGGATGGCCACAAGCCATCAAACAAAGCCGAGCTTCTTGAATTTTTGTGCCAGGAGTGGTAAAAAGTCACCCAACAGCAATGTGAAAGACTGGCAGAGTGCATGCCAAGACGCATGAAAGCAGTGATTGAAAAATCATGGTTATTCCAAAACAATTTGAGGTCTGAAAACATGGCATCTTTTTTGTTAATTTGACCAGTTGTCATGTTCTGCTCATAAATGCTCTAAATGACAATATTTTTATTTGGAATTTGGGAAAATGTTCACTACTTTATAGAATAATAAAAAAAAATTACATTTTACTCAAACAAATACCTATAAATGGTAAATCCAGAGAAACTGACATTTTGCAGTGGTCTCTTAATAAAGCTATGTATATATATATATATATATATATATATATATATATATATATATGAATTTATTATTTATTTAGCAAAATAAATACTTCAAGAAGGGTGAAAGGCAACCCCTGCAGCAAAAGCAGAAGTCAATAAGAAACACTGCAACATCAACAAATGCCACTACATTTGCACATGTCTATCATCCATGAACATAGGCCAACACGTGCCCTCCCATCAATACATCACAGCATAACAACTGAGCAGTAAAGAAAAGCATGATTCCAAAACGAATGACAACATGGCATTGTGAACTAAAGCCTGTCGTGTCTTTCATTGATTATCTTTCTAACCAACAAAAGTATGATTAATCAAACACATGAATTAAAAATCTACAATGTTTTGCATAGCAGAACAGAGGCAGTCATCAGGGACAGACTGTAAGGTGACTAATGACTGTAATTTATGTTGAATTATTTGGGTAAAAATAGATAGTGCTGTTTACCGATCTGAGCTGCAACAGGTGTGAATGTAGCAGTTACAGCTGGTGGCGCAGCCAAAAATAAATGTACAAAGATCTTCTAAGACAAAGGGCAACTTGCTCTAACAAGGACAGAAAGAGATGTGGAAGGCCAGATGTACGACTAAACAAGAAGATAAATACATCAGAAAATACATTTGAGAAATAGACACCTCACATGTCCTCAGCTGACAGCTTCATTGAATTCTACCCACTCAACACCAGTTTCATGTACAACAGTAAAGAGAAGACTCAGATGTGCAGGCCTTTTGGGAAGAATTGCAAATAAAAAGCCACTTTTAAAACAGAAAAACTAAAAGAAAAGTTTAGAGTGGAAAAACAGACATTGGACAACAGATAATTGGAAAAAAGTGTTATGGATCTTAACCTCATTGACCTTTTGTGGGATCAGCTAGACTGTAAGGTGAGAAGTGCCTGACAAGACACATCTATGGCAAGTGCTACAATAAGCGTGGGGTGAAATGTCACCTGAGTGTCTGGACAAACTGACAGCTAGAATGCCAAGGATCTGCAAAGCTGTCATTGCTGCACGTGGAGGATTATTTGATGAGAACTCTTTGATGTAGTTTAAGTTCTGACATTTTTTCCCAAATTGTAATAGTAATGTTTCACATTATTAATGTCCTGACTGTACATTGTGATCAGTTGAATGCCACTTTGGTGAATAAAAGTACCGATTTGTTTCCATAAGAGCAAAATTTGTACATATTCCAAATTTTTTGTGCCAGTATTCATAGACTCAGCAAAAAGAGAAATGTCCCTTTTTCCGGACACCGTATTTTAAAGATAATTTTGTAAAAATTACAGATCTTTATTGTAAAGTGTTTAAACAATGTTTTCCATGCTTGTTCAATGAGCCAAAAACAATTAATGAACATGCACCTGTGGAACGATCATTAAGACACTAACAGCTTACAGACGGCTGTCAATTAAGGTCAAAGTTATAAAAACTTAGGACACTAAAGACACCTTTCTACGGACTCTTAAAAACCTCAAAAGAAAGATGCCCAGGGTCCATGCTCATCTGCGTGAACGTGCCTTTGGCATGCTGCATGGAGGCATGAGGACTGCAGATGTGGCCAGGGCAATAAATTCCAATGTCCGTACTTTGAGACGCCAAAGACAGCGCTACAGGAAGACAGGAAGGACAGCTGATCATCCTCGCAGTGCCAGACCATGTGTAACAACACCTGCACAGGATCGGTACATCTGAATATCACACTTGTGGGACAGGTACTGGATGGCAACAACAACTGCCTGAGTTACACCAGAAATGCACAATCCCTCCATCAGTCCTCAGACTGTCCGCAACAGGCTTAGAAAGGCTGGACTGAGGGTTTGTAGGCCTGATGTAGGTCCTTACCAGACATCACGGCAACAACTTCGTCTATGGACCCAAACCTACCTTTGCAGGACTAGACAGGACTTACAAAAAGTGCTCTTCACTGAGAGTCATGGTTTTGTCTCACCAGGTGTGATGGTCAGACTCGTGTTTATTGTCGAAGGAATGAGTGTCACACCAAGGCCTGTACTCTGGAGCGGGATGGATTTGGAGGTGGAGAGCCTAGGGTGGTGTGTCACAGCATCATCAAAAACATCATCCTCCCTTATGTGGTACCCTTCCTGCAGGCTCATCCTGACATGACCCTCCAGCCTGACAATTCCACCAGCCATACTGCCCATTCTGTGCGTGATTCCTTCAAGACAGGAATGTCAGTGTTCTGCCATGGCCAGCGAAGAGCCCGGATCTCAATCCCATTAAGCACGTCTGGGACCTGTTGGAACGGAGGGTATGGGCTAGGGCCATTACCCCCAGAAATGTCTGGGAACTTGCAAGTGCCTTGGTGGAAGAGCGGGGTAACATCTCACAGCAAGAACTGGTGATTTTGGTCCATTTCTGTTAGTCATATGTCTTTAAAACTTGTTCAGTTTATGTATTAGTTGTTGAATCTTTTTATGTTTATATAAATATTTACACATGTTAATTTGCTGATAATAAAAGCAGTTGAAAGTGAAAGGACATTTCTTTTTTTTGCTGAGATAGTTGTTGTACTGTTTTAAGCCTAATTGTTTAACTAATAACAAAAACACTACACAGACTAATGTTTCTGGAAAGTTAAGTTTTTAAGCTTTCAAATGGTATCTGATATGAGTGAATCTGTGGCAATTAGTCAATTAAAACAATGTAACACTTGTGAAGAGAGTCTGATGACATTTAAAATCTGGGCCCTAATTTTAATTGCCTCTAGGTGATTAATACACTTTTAAACTGAAAGTGACCCAAATTAAAATATCCTTTATTTACTTTTTATGGTACTTACTCTGACTTGACCAACAAACACATTGGCCTCTTCTTCCTTCACTGTCAGGTTTCTGGATAGTGTGAGGTCAAAGGTGGGGTCGTTGTCATTAACGTCTGTGACAACAATACTGACTGTGGCAGTGGAAGTCTGCAAATACAGATGAATTAGATACTAGATGTATTCTAGTTATTACAACCAGTTTGATTTAGTCAAGTACGATATGATATTGGATCCACATCTTTGTTGGTCCTGGAAAACATCATTCCAATCAAGCAATCATATTTTAGTGTTAGGTTTAAGGCTGGTGTTAGGGGCCTTAACAACGCTCTGACGCTTTGATTTTAGGTGTACATTAGGGTTGTGGTTAAGATTTGTGCCATGATTGTTTGATAAGAATGCTCTTCGAGGACAAACAAACGATGTTGATCCAAGATCATGTCACACTTGCCTAAATTACATGCAACAATGAATTATGTTATGTGCAGATTAGGGCTGGGTATCGTGTTCAATACATTTTAGGCACCGACTGAATTACCTCTAAACTATTGAGTACCAAAAAATGTCCTGTCATTCGGTACCAAATTCTGATACCTAAGGGGTTAATCTCATCAACGTCTGTGATAAGAATGTAGCATGCTAGATGTGACCAAATCTAAAAGTGCTGGTGATTGGATGTGTTTAGGCATCAAGGAAAAACACTAGTTTAAACAGGATACACCCAGAGACGTGGCTCACACGTGAGGAGGTACACACTACCTCTTCACGTGTGAGCCACGTCTCTGGGTATAACTGGCATAAACTACTGTTTTTCCTTGATGTCTAAACACAGCCAATCACTGGCACTCAACACCCATAGGTGTAAAAGATGTGGAAAAGATCAAAAGTGTAACTACATTTCACCAGGCTCGATGTCAACAGCACACGATGCAATATTTGTGACAAGATAATTGCTGCCAAGACCGGCAGCATGACAAATCTGATGAAGCATTGACAGTGCACGGAATAAACATAAGAGCAGAAAGTTGCTCCGTCTTCGACTGCAAGAAGACAGAGCCAGTGCAGTCATCCTCTCAGCGTCCGCATGCCCACCACACATTAATGTTATAGCCTCTGCCCCTGCCGACCCTGGCATGAGGAGATCAGAAGGCTCAGGAGTCTTTGAGTCTATAAAAAAAGTCAACAAACTGAAAAAATTAAACCAAAGTTTTTTTGAGGTAATGTTTGTAATCTTGTTAAAACAGATTTCACAAAATTGGTATCAAAAAAGTATCGTTTAGGAATTGTTATCGAAATTGTAATTTTTTGAATGATACCCAGCCATAGTTCAGATGAAGGTTTTTGCAAATAATTTGGAGAGAAAGGTTTTTCTTGTGTATATCAACTTACAAAACTTTACAGGCATCCCTTCACTCTGACATACACTCTGTCACTGACTATCTTTGGTTTTTGTTGCCTTTTTAAATATTGAAAATGACTACTGAAAAAATAGGATCACCGTTTCGTTTCCTGGGGATTTAAATTTTAGCAGCACACAGTGATGAATATAAATTCAACCTATCATTAAAAATCAGCCTGAAGAGTTTAAATCTCAGATGTTCATTCTGAAAAAAAAACTATGTATATATATAATAAATAATAATAAATAAAAAAAAAAAACGATATATATATATATATATATATATATATATATATATAATATAAAGAGGAAAATTCTTCTGGAAATGGAATTTTGCTTTCGATTTGGTGAAAATACTTTTCAGGTGGACTAGATAATATAGTGATGAACATGTCATTCAGTGTGCATTGAGAGGCACAAACACACGAATACTGAACTAAATACAAGCTGAAAACGTCTCTACTGACATCAGCATTAAAGCATGTTTCATCTCAGGAACGGTGTGTAGTGAATATTTAATTAAATGTCATTATGATGCTTTTAGAGGCAGTGTACGGGTTCATTAAATTAAATACAGCTGAAGAGTGGAACTTTTGCACCACTAGCTTTACTAAACAAAACTACAAAAAAAATAGTTCAACTCAAAAGTAGCTCAAAAATTTGTTCCAAACAACCCCTCGTCCTCATTTGGTTGGAATAACAGGTCGTCCTGACCCAAACTAACACCATTGGTTGAGTTACAGTTGCATTTCAGGGAAATCAATCTACAGTACAAACGGCTTTTTTTATACTATGCATATTCATTTTAACATCAAAGAAATGACACACTTCAGCTTTAAACAGTTTGCACAGGACATTTGAACAAAACCTGAAATCGAATTGAACTGATTATCTTTGTTGCCTTAACTATGTGTTATATTGTAATTCTTTATTTGTCCAGATAATAATAATAATAATAAATAAATAAATAAACAATATAATATGATAATAAAAGTGTTTTCCAAAGCAACTGTTTAGGGAACAGATTTATAGTCTTTGATTAATGAGCTATGTGCCGATATTTAGCACATCAACATTTCTCTGTTTGTTAACGTTCTCTCAATAGAGCAGATGAGGACATAACGTACTAAGTAAATGTTCTTTTAAAAAGGTGAGTGTGAATTAAACAGAAACAGAATTTGCATTTAGTCTCATTACAGAAACAGCCTTGAGGAGATATTTGAAACTAATGAACATGCAAAGGGAAAAAATGAAATAGGAACTGCTTTTCTGTCTTTTTGCAGTTGTTCTTTGTTTTCTTTGCATTTATGAGAACAGCTGTAAAGCAACTTCAGCAGTTTTTAGTAGTGTTGTGTAGAGAAGAGTGGTGATATTATAGAGTGTACTGAGTCTCACCCCTCCTGGGTGGCCGTCGGATGCAGTGACAATAAGGCGATACTGGTCAGTAGTCTCTCTATCCAGAGGTTTGGCCAGCAGCAGAAGACCTATACTAAACAGACACAAAACACACCAATTAACACACACAATGAAAACTCCCTTTAAAAGGTTAGTTTACCCAAAAATGAATATTCTGTCATCATTGGAGTTTGGAGATGGGGATATGTTAGGTAGTACGCTCATCTCAATCACAATTCACTTTCATTGCATTTTTTTCCACATACAATGTATTTGAATGGTAACTGAGGTCATTCTGCATAACATATACTTGTGTGTTCCACTCAAGAAAGTCATATGGATTTGGTGTTTTCCAGAAAAATATATAAACAAGATTTTACTTTTACATTTACTTGAGAAGCAAAATGACACAAAATGTTTCTTTTTTTCTTTTTTAGAAAAGTTTATATTTAAAACAAGAAAAAACAACCAGTATTGACCTAGAATCTGACATATTACCTCATCAACTAACAAACCAGCATCTGTGATCATCCATGCTGAAATGCTAGGCACAGTTAATCCATTATCACCTCTAGACCAATAGGATTCCTGCAAACCACCATGCATATCCTACAGTGAGCTCACACGCCTGTGCGTGTGTGTGTGTGTGTGTGTGTGTGTGTGTAGGAAGGACGTAGTAAGACAGGCTGATCATTTTAACATTTCAGTCACACACAGCAGAAGGAACAGGCAGTTGTTCTGCATGATCATGTTTGTGTGTGTGTGTGTGTGTGTGTGTGTGTGTGTGTGTATTTGTGTGTTTACAGGTTTAACCTCCATTGTGAGGACCAAATGTCCCCACAAGGATAGTAAAACCTGAGATCACCTACATTGTAGGGACCAGCCAGCAGTCCCCACAAAGGAAATGGCTTATTAAACATACTAAACAAAGTATTTTTTTTTTTATTAAATGTAAAAATGCGTTTCTGTGAGAGTTAAGTTTAGGGGTAGGTTTAGGGGATAGAAATTATTGTTAGATCTGTATAAAATCGATAGAAGTCCATAAAAATTCCCCACGATAATATAAAACAAAATGTGTGTGTGTGTTAGTTTCCTCCTTAGCTGACCCCTACAAAAGCGATATTGAACGTGTCCTTTGGAGCCTATGAATCAGTCCTATAAAACACTTCAGTGGTTGGATTTTCTTTTCTTTCAGGCTCAAAAACCTTCAAGAGGCGACACGGCATTCAAGGCAAAGTCCTTATATTTTAATATCCTTTTAAACATCTTTTGCTGTTTTTTTCCACAGAAAGGAAATCTTTTGTAAGACGGATCAATAAAGGGGAATTTTATTTCTGCAGTCACCTCACAAACCCTTCTGCAGCCATTCTTTTCAATCACATTATTGAAAATGTACTGACAATAAAAGAGAGACAGAGGCAGAGGAGAGGACATGAGGCCAGATGAGTTGAGGTGAGGCTTGAAGAGATGAGACCAGACAAGGAAAGAACAGATAAGACCTGATGAGCTGATAAGAGGCAAGGTGAGGTGTGAAGAGAAGAGGCAAAACAAGACCAGATGTGACAAGACCAGATGAGAGCAAAAGTGTCAAGACCAGATAAGACCAGATGAGAAGAGGGAAATGAGGAGTGAAGAGACAAGATGAGACAAACTGAGACAAGACAAAACCAGAGGAGACCTGTTGAGGTAGACAAGACCAGATTAAACTAAAAGAGACAACACCAGATAAGACCAGATGAGAAGAGGGAAATGAGGAGTGAAGAGACAAGATGAGACAAGACAAGACCAGATGAGACAAGACCAGATATGACCTGTAGAGACAATACTAAATTAGATTAGAAGAGGTGAGTTGAGGAGCAAAGAGAAAATACAAAACAAGAAAAGATGAGGTGAGACAACACCAAATGAGACAAGGCTAGATGAGGCAAGATGAGACCAGATGACACAAGACGAGACAAGACCTGATGGGAAGAGGTGAGAGGCAAAGATAACAAATGAAACAAGACCAGATGAGACCAGCTAAGGTTAGACAATACCAGATGAGTCCAGACCACATGACATGAAAAGAGACGAGGTAAGGCACAAAGAGAAGAAAAAACAAGGCCAGATAAAACCAAATGAGACAAGACAGGTGAGGTAGGAAGTCTGGTCTTCATTATCTTTTATTTTCTGTCTCTCACTCTCTGTCTCACACACACACACACACACACACACACACACACACACACACACACACACACACACACACACACACACACACACACACACACACACACACACACACACACACATGTTGTGTTTCCATGTTTTATGGGGACTTTCCATAGACATAATGGTTTTTATACTGTACAAACTTTATATTCTATCCCCTAAACCTAACCCTACCCCTAAACCTAACCCTCACAGAAAACATTCTGCATTTTTACATTTTCAAAAAACATAATTTAGTATGATTTATAAGCTGTTTTCCTCATGGGGACCGACAAAATGTCCCCACAAGGTCAAAAATTTCGGGTTTTACTATCCTTATGGGGACATTTGGTCCCCACAAAGTGATAAATACACGCTCACACATACACACACACCCGCGCACACACACACACACACACACACACACACACACACACACACTTCTTTGTAACTCTGTCTGTTTATGTATGCCTTTTATGCTCCAGTCAGGCAGTTTTCATGCAGAGAGAGTTAGAGATGGATGGAGAAGAAGATTAGCACACAAACTAGCCAAACTACACTCTAAATCTCAATGCAGTTCCTCCAAACACATCCTGCTCCTCCAGAACCTCCCCTGAGAAACTCCACAATCTGTGGGCACAGCATCTTCTAAAGTTGAACTGAGCAGAAGCCTAGGGCTGTTACTGACAATGATCAGCAACAGTGACAATTACTCACCGATTGAATCCGATTGCTCGATTACAAAAATTCCTTGATTACAAAATTGCTGAATCAACAAATCGAAAATAAGGTGGAAGTGATGAAGTCCACAGACGAGGGTGGGAACACATAACAACAAGAGGTGTCAGTTGCGCTTCACTTTAGATTTGAAAAACAACACAGGACCTAAAAATCATCACTTCAAAAAGATGACATCCAGTTTTCACAAACCCGTCAGACAAGCAGTAAGCTCATCTACATGCAACTGCGGTGCTGCCTGTCCAGATGCGTGAGAGAAGTTGAGCTCTTCATCGCCAAGCGGGACAGCTTGAACTCAGCAAAAACATATTGGAATGCAATCTAAACCTATTAATCTACACAATCGTTTTGCAATATAGGCTTTTATGAAGCAACATAAAATAATGTCATGAAAAAGATGTCCGGAGCACTTGATTAAATTTACACATTCAGTTACGGATGCACAAACACAGTCTGTTCAATAAATCTGTTATTTTCAGCAAATTATCGTTTGAGTTCTGTTCTGTGTAAATTAATTACCATCTGAATGTAATGCGATCGTTCTCCTCATGTAAATTAGATTTTGTGATGATTCTTTAAAAAAATAGATTGCATTGCCCCACATCTGATACATATGTTATAGTTTATGGCCATTATTACAGGTAAAACTTATTGTGGGAATTCAGAGAACTATATTTACTGAATAAAACTGCATTTCTGACTGTATGCTGTCAGTAAAAGCTCAATGTGAGTCTGCTGTTAAAGCTACAGCTGCCCGTCTCACGCCCCACAGACGCAATTTAAAACTTTGGCTTACCTGAGGGAGAAATGGCTATTTACGCATGTGAAATTATGACCTTTTTACTCAGTAAGGAACCGTATGTCCAGATGCTTAAGGGCATTTTACACGGTACGTGGCATGTGACAAGCTTTTGCAATCAGCAACAATGCCCGCAACTGCTGCAGCTCAATGCAAAAGTGAAAAAATATTATCTAATGTAAACACTGTGAATATTGTATTCTGTTTTCCATGCAAGAAAAATGTAGATCTTGCATTTAAAAAGTTGAGCACACCAGCAGAAGCCTATCTCTGTCAGTCTTTTTATATTATAGATCTGCTTTGTGTGTCTGTTGGCTTTAGATATTGTTTTCACAATTGTTGTGTTGTTGTTATTTAATCGTAAAATACATCAAAACTTATGATAATTAATGCATTTCAGCCAAACTTGACTTCACCTCGACAACTTTATGCAATCTGAGTTATTAAATATTTTTTCTGATTACTTGATTAATCGTCAGAAAAATTGTTCGATCACTCGATTACCAAAATAATCGATAGTGACAGCCTTGCAGAAGTCCTGAAACAAAGCTGGTGAATTTAAACAGCACTAATAAGAGAAGCTTTTGATCCAATATAATAAAGGTACTGTCACAGTAGCATGGTACATTGACAACATCAGATGGCAATGCCTTGGCACTTTGACATAATTTATGGTACTGACTGATTACTATACTCATAGTCTGTGGCATTTATTTAAATGGTACTCCAAGGTACAATGGGGTCTGAAGGTTTAAAAACATGGTAATACAATGGTTTGTTCTTGTTTATTAAATATGCATGGAACATGGTAAACATATTGAAACCATTAACACGTTCATAATGAAGCTCTTAAATAATTAATTATTTTATTATTAATGAAACTTACGTTCGTGAGAGATTGAAGACCTGCTGTGGGTCACCGGTCTCTATTCGGTAGGTGATGGGATCTAACTCACGGTCTGTAGCCTGTGGAAATACACCCATTCACACTCAATTTACATCTGTCGTTCAGACAAGTACTAGCTGGTGAAACATAAAATCAATGTAGCAAAATCAATTGTAGGATAACACTATACCACACTCAAGTGAAAAGGTTAATGTCAAGATGCACAAAAGCAAAATCAGTGACATTTTAAGATATATTAGAATTTCAAACACTGCACCTTTGCTAAAATGTTCAGGCTTGTCATGCAAGACAGCATATCTGTTGATATTTATTACACTGTGATTTTAAATAAAACATCTGGATTTAGCAGTTTCTGTATGTCTTCTTTTGTGGTTTGTGGCAGGGCGGAGGGCGGGGCCGGGTCGTGATTCCGCACACCCGGCCCCTAATCAAGCTAATCAAGGGCCAACCGGAGACGGCAGTGCAACAGAGAGAGTGTTACAGGCAGCTGTCCGACACCTGTGTGTGTGTTTGTCATTTTGGTTCAGTTTATTATTAAACTATTATTTATATTGTCAAGCCGGTTCTCGCCTGCTCCTTTTTATTAGTCACTTTACACTGGTGCCTAAACATCCTGGGCGTAGTAGAGTCCTCGCTACTACCATCCACCCTAATCGAGCCGTTGCGGCCATTCGCTGGGGCACGGATGAGCCCGGCTGGAGGAACGGCCACTGACCGTGAGGGGAGGAGGGGCTCCTAACTGACCGCCTGGAGTGGGGGGACCGCTGCCAGGGGCGGAGGAGACCCCTTTCATCCACCGCCATCCACATGGCGGGGCGTTCCGTGTGCTAGGGGCCGGAGGACTGCCTCTGGGGTGGCACGACTGTCGTCCGCTAAAGGGTGGAGAAGTGGCCGAGGACCAAGCTACGCTGTATCGGAGAACTGGAGTAAATGTATTTATTTTTTCTTGCTCTCTGCTCTCTCTCTCTCCCCCACTGCCGCTCCGCATTGGCCTTTTCCCTCTCCTTTTAAATATTAGTGTTTTAATTTGGTACATCGCCGTTACGGCGTGTAAGTACTGCATTTTTTTGTTTCTTGTCCCCTCCCTCATCCATGTAGACAGGGAGATTTTTTTATTTTATTTATTATTTTCTTGACTCATAATTTGACTGGAATGCCAAGAGTAAAGACCAGGGTTCCTTTTGACAAATACATTTTCATGAATTTAAAGTCGTTCATGATTACTAGATTAGGCAACTCAAAAACCGAATGATAATTTTGCAGCAATTGCCCTCACAAATAGCAATTTCTAGCTAATGCAATTGTTTGGAGAAGTGTACAACTATAGAGAAAGATATAGTAACCATTGACAGTTCCATTACCTTTTAGAATTAGGTTTTTCCATGACCACGACAACTATCTAAAGCCTTATTTATACAATAAAAAAGCAGAACTTTTTTATCCTGAACAAACTAAACGCTCTATTCGAATGAAAGCTGTGTTTACAGTATGCGTGGCATCATTTTAAAATTAGTTAATAGAGGAAAATCTATAAATATAGATTGTCAGGTCCAAATTACATCCATAATTAGCTGTAACCAACCGTCAATGCTCTTTGTCAAGTTCTCTTTGGCCAAGAATTACAGGAATGTGCTTGAACTGGAGAAATATTACTAAACAAACACCTTAGCGGAACAAAAATAACAAAACAATGTTTTAAGTGAACTAAAAAAGCCTCTTCACCCAATAAGCAGCATATAAATGAGCCCTTTAATGTTTTACTCAATAATGGATAAATAAATGCATTAAAATATCAATTTTAATTTCCAAGATGTTGTGTGGATGACACTCGCAAATTAAACATGCATGTAATGAGATCATGAAACATGTAATAAGGTCCTGTGGCAAGAATGTAGCATACTACTGTTAGGGAGCAAGTATACAGTATACCTGCAGGTTTTGCAGTATGGCTCCTATCCTCATGGCCTCACTGATCTCCAGGTTGTAGATCTGCAGGGGGAATCGTGGGGGACTCTGATTGTTGGGCGGGAGAACTTCAATGTAGACCGTAGTTATGGAGCTCCTACACTCAGACACACATATGTCAAATTAAAGATCATTCATCAATAAATCCATGTACAGGAATGAGGTAATAATGAGACAATATCAGTTTGTTGATGTGAGTGTAACAGAGCAAATAAAATATCAAAGACAAACGCTGATGGAATGAAGTCATTTCTGACCTCCTGTCTGGGTCTGGAGCGTTGTCTGATGCTCTAACGGTAAGCGCGTAGGAATGACCAACGACAAGCATGACCCCTGGTGCTAACGTGATTCGACCTGTGCGGTTATTGATGATGAAATCGCCCTGATCTCCAGCAAGGATAGAGTATGTGATCAGTCCATTTAAACCAGCATCAGCGTCCTGAGCAGTCAGCTGAGAGAATAAAATAAGACATTATTATTTTACTTTGTCACATTCTTGATTTATTTTGCACTGTTCTACATTGTCAGTTGCCAAGCTGCTCTGAAATACAAACATCAATTTGTCAGATATTTGACATGATGCCCATTTCCATCAGGGCACACCATGAAACTACCATGGTACATTTTATATTTATTACTTTTATTCTCAGTGAATATCATGGCGTTTTCTCCTAATATGTACAGGTTAGGTGTTAGTTCTACTTGCTAAATTATTTCTTTCTTCAAACTCAAAACTCATTATTTTAAACCAACCATAACAGCAACTCCATCCATCCTTATAAATATGCAGATTAAACTCTCAGTATTAATGAGGTTTAACAGCAGCATAATTTGATTATTCTGCTTAAATTCTTGAACACAGAGGTATAGATCAAAGACTAAACACTTTGATTGGGTTCAAAGAAACACATTTAGATGTAAACACTTAAGGTGGAATGTTAACATCTTTAAAAGCACAAGCCGTACATGTTAATTCCAGCCTTTAGCAGAGACATCAGGGGCAATTAATATACCCTAAGGGTAATTAATTCAAGTCTAGCTAATAAGCAAGTGCCACCTCCACCCGCGGCTCTGATTATTTAGAGAACTCAACCTGAGCACTTGAGAAGCACTGATCCATACCATGGTGCTTTTTAGCTTCTTAGAGTGCTGAGGTAGGGAAAACACACACACACACAAACTTGTTTTTATAACATTGTGGAGACTCTCCATAGACTTTCATGCATTGTATGGATTTTATAAAGATCTAATGATAATTTCTGTCCCTAACCATGCCCTTAAATCTAACCCTCGCAGAAAACATTTTCATGTTTAGTATGTTTACTAAGCCATTTCCTTGGCTGGGCCTCACAAGGTAGATGATCTCAGGTTTTACTATTTTGTGAGGACATTTGGTCCCCACAATGTAGCATAAACATGTACACACACACACACACACACACAGCACACACACACACACTCACACAAACACATATACTCTCCAGGGCTGCAAAAATGGCTTATAAATCACAGCCAAGCGGCCCGGGTGACCCGGCTGTGACCCTCCGACCTCAATTTCTGGAGGATCCGGGCAGCTTGTTATTTAAAGAGTATCTAAAGGTCTTTATGTGTCTGATATTCCTTTGAATTCTGACCCAGTCGTGACAGTATGAGACACATGCAGACTGAGATCAGAACATGAGCAGAGAGCGAAAATAAAGCATACAAGAAGGAGGCATTATTACAGAGAGAGAGAATGTGCCATTGCCTGAGGGAAAGTGATGCACCCATTATATTCAATTTATATCATTTTAACCCAAGTATTCGCACACTGTGTACCATAATTTTAACACTGTAGTGTACATATTTTTCTTTATTTAATCTGTTTCACAACTGCATAAATACTTTGGCAATAATTTTATATAATGCAATATAATCTGTGGGCTGGTTAGGATAGTCAAACTAACAGCAGTGCTTTTCTGAGAGGTACAAATGTCTTATAACATTAAAGAAAGCATTTTAATATCGAAAAAATTTTGCGCTTGACATTTAAATCGTGTACAGAACTGAACTAAACAACTTCATGAAAGCAGTGATATCATTACAAGCATAAGACAGTACAGAGAAAGCCCACTTTTTAAAATCTGCAGTTTAAACGAATATTCCAGGTTCAATTCAAGTTAAGCTCAATCAAAGGCATTTATGGCATAATATTGATTACCACAGAAATTAATTTCGACTAGTCCCTAATTTTCTTTAAAAAAATAAATAAATAACTAAAATCAAGGTTACAGTGAGGCACTTACAATGGAAGTGAATGGGGCAAATAAAAGTGACTGTGGCCAATTTTTGGAGGGTTTAAATGTAGAAATCTTAAGCTTATAATTTTATAAAAGCACTAAAATGAATTCTTCTGTTAAAACTCATGTATTATTTGAGCAGTAAAATTGTTTAAATTTACATTTTTTGTCATCATGGCAACGAAGTTGTAAAATTGGCTAGAACTTTACACAGAAAAGGTTGGTAAATTATTTATCACATAAAAAAAGTATTGTTTATGTCTTGTGGGTATACTTTTGATTGGGGGTTATATAAACTGTTCAATCACGGTTCCACATTGCCAAACAAATGAAACCAGCCATTCAGATGATGTATTTTTTGTTGCCTGCTATCATTTGTATTTAGTTAGATAAATGACATTTTGCTCTGCATTTGTTTTTATATAATTTATTCATTTATTTTTCTGAAGAAACAAAAAATGGTTCAACGGAGCCATTTCTAAACGAACATAGTAATGAGTGCATTTCACACGCTTCAGATAGCATTTGTACTTCTAGATAAATACTTCACTATAAATAAATAATTCACAAATGGCTCCTCATGCATGAGGTGGATATTTATCAGCTGTAGTGCTGTGTAAATTGTTTTAACAGCACTTTATGTTTCTCTTTACCTGTAGGACTGTCTCTCCAGGTAGCATATTAGTGAAGACCTCCATACTATAGGACATCTGAGAGAAGATGGGCGTGTTGTCATTCGCATCGATGACCACGATGTCCACAGTCACAGGTCTGCTTTGCTGAACACCATCAGATACCACCAGCTTTAAAAAATCAACACCAAGATATTTTCAATTGTATTATACATCATTCAGTTCACTCCAGTTCACTCGGTGGGCAGCTATTTCCAGTCTTGTGATTACAGCTCCTATCTACTTGAATGAGGGACCAGCAAAATATAAAAATCTGTTTTTCTAAGGTTATGTTATGTTTCAGTAACATACAGTAGGGTTGAAAAGTCTGAGAGCATCAAAAAATATACAAATGTGTTCAAACCTGTTGTAAAACAGCCAATGAAAGCACACCTGCGACTTTTATTATATTGCTGCTGCTGCTGCATTTTAGTTATTTTATGACGGTTAAGGGGCCATTGTCAATTGGAAAACACAAATACACAGCCTCTCGTGGCTGATGATTCAAATGTAAAGCCATGCTACAATTATTCGATTCTGAATGTATCTGAAGTGCACACAGGATGTGAGCATCTCATACTGTAAAACAAATTCTCAGCATTATAGGACAGCTTACAAATGTATCAGTTAAAAAAGCCATTGTTCATCCACTGCAAACATTTGTCCAGAATCTCCCCCACTGTGTTCCTTTCAAAGGCACTCAAAGTGATGATCTAACAGCTTGTATTTCCATGAGCTTGTCTCTGGAGATTCTAGGCAGTAAATGTGGATCAAAGCCCAGCAGATCCTCCGGCTGAGTAAGATAGAGGCATATGCTTGCATACGTAAACAGAGCACAGTGTTGAGGACTGGAGAACAACTCCAGGGCAGCAGATCTCCAGAGTGACTCCGGAGTCTGATGCCTGATTCGTTTCAAGGTGGACTTTCTGCATTAAGACTGGGCAGAATGACCACTCAAGTGTGCTGTTGTTAGACCATGAGTCCTAAAATTGCTTTCTGGGTAGGTATCTCACTAGGGTTTAGGCAGTTTGTTCTGGCAAGTCAAGCCAAGGGAGTATTTAAGTTCTGTTCCAGTATTGTTTTAAAAATTTCAGACCAGCAGAGATTCAGAGTTGCACATACAGTACTCAAACAGAGTACTGGATTATTATTGAACAGCAGTAAAGAGATATAGAAGAGACAGAATAAATTTAACGTAACAGTCCATGACAGCATGACAAATGCCACCATATGATCCTGATTGTCCTTTTGTAACTTTCAGCACAAAACTCTTAAGAGCCCAGACAGTGAGTAAGAGACACTGTGTCTGTCTCAGACAGACAGACAGTTACAGCCCTGTTTCTGTCATTTGAAAAGTGACTTTCCCCTGTTTACCATCTCTGCATGTGGCCTCAAATGAATCTTGAATAATTCATTAAAATATTAAATGGAACACAAAAATACATACAATTTAAAAAAGGCTAAAAAATATTGGACTAATTGCCATCATTAAAATCTCCCTGAGGAAAATTCTGTTGCCCTGTGGTTGATCTTTCATAGCTCAGGAGACTTATCGGTTATGCTTCATTTCAATATTGACTTTTGTCACAGTTTCTGCTTAACTCCATTAGGAAATATAAAACAAACACAAATGAGAGAATTGCTGCCCAGGTAACTTGGTATTGGATGAATTTAATGAGAAATTGTGACATTACTAGGGTCATTTTTATTTATCTATCTATTTATTTATGTCTTTTTTACAAATCTGAGAAACATGAGACTCAAATCTCTTATAATCTCCATGTGCTCTCCATTTAATTTCTTTGCTTTTGACACGAGGAGAAACAACTGAGAAATGTAAGGAATATTTGGTTGCCGATTAAGCTTAAACAAGTTAAGCTTAATCGGAAGCATTTGTGGCATAATGTGTATTACTGCCCAAAATAATTTCAATTCTTTCCATTAAGAAAAGCAAAAATGGAAGTTACAGTGATGCACTTACAATGAAAGTGAATGGGGACAATTTTAAGAGAGTTTAAAGGCAGAAATGCAAAGCCTAAAATGTTATAGAACATAATTTTTCTATTAAAACGTGTGTATTATTTGACGTGTTAGAGTTGGTTAAATGGTCGTTATTAAAGCTGTTTTAGGGTTTAGTGCATTATGTTGTCATGGCAACACATTTGTCAAATTGGACATAACTTTACACACAAAAGGTTAGTATGCAATTTTATCACACTAAAATCATGTTAGCACTCACATTGTTTATGTGGCTATACTTTTGTAAACAGTGAATTTAACGTTTCTGATTGGCCCCATTCATTTCTATTGTAAGTGCTTCACTGAACCCAGATTTTTACTTTCTTGAAGCAAAAGGAGAGACAAGCCATAATACATTGTTTTGGTAATCAATATTCTTCCACAAATGCTGCCAATTGCGCTTAACTGGCATTGAACCCAGAACTTTTCTTTAAAGAGATTTCATCTATTTTTTTTTTTTGGCTATGGTAAGGCTCGGATACTAACTTACTACATACTGAACTACACACTTTATAATGGCTATTATTTTTTTGATTGAAACAGTAAGCATTATTCAAAGAACAAACAAAAAAACTGTTTTAAACAACATTGCTGTCACAGGATGATTCATCACATTGTATGCACATAGTGTCCAGTTATCATTTTAGTAAGAAATACAGTTATTTTGATTTATTTAAAGAAATTCTGTGTAAAACTGTATCACCTTTTGTAGTCCAATCATATAACTATTGTAGTTATTTTAAAAGAAGCTAATATGTAATACTTCCAGTTCATTTGTTGAACTGGGCATTGTGTAATGTAGAAATCCCTACAGTATGTTTGTTTTGTACTGCACATGTTGGCATATGTAGTAAGTCATCTGGGTATTCCATACGTACAGAAAATGTTCATACTGTGCACAAAACACAAAATGCAGAAAAAGAAGAGTTAGTATGCTATTTCAAACATAGCCTTTCTTCCGAATGGGTTGTGCTGAACAAGAGAGGACAAACTAGAGGCATCTGTCAGTAAAGGTAGACAAGAAAATCGTGGTGGGAATTCAAACTTAGGTCTGTCAGAGGCTCACCTGTCCAGCTATACCCCTGAGACAAAATGTGTTTGAATGATGGTGACTGCTTACATCCAAAAAGTAGTGTGCATGAACAATTCACCTTCACTCAAAATAACAGACCTTTAAAGGAATAGTTATCTTGAAAATTAGTCATCATTTAATTTCATATTGTTCCAAAACCGTTTGACTTACTTTTTTTCCCTGTGACTGGTGTATGTGAATGGCGATTGCGTTGCGATTCATTCTGTCGAATATTACTGTGTTCCACAGAAGAAAAAAAGTAATGCGGGTTTGGAACAACATGACAACATTGTCATTTTGCGAGTAAACTACATCTTTAACAACATAGGCGGGCCATGCATTTACAGTCTAGGCCTTCAGTGTGATTCATGCCATTAAGAAAACACAGTTTCAGTGAATAAGACACCCTATACCTTTTGGCATCATACATTATGTCACAGCTACCTAATAATACCAATTGACATATAAAAAACATCCACACACGAAAGCCAGAACTTGAAATGACATGTAATGTTCAAGCAAGTCTAATTTTAACTGCAGCTTGACTGTGTCCCAAACAGACATTCAAAAATCATAATAACAATAGTTTAGAGTTTTGGGTTGGCACCTAGTGTGGCCTAACTAATTTTAGGACAACCCATCTGGAAACACCCCTGGTTCACTGCATTGGGGTCCTGATAACCAACTGATAAACAATACTGCAGCGCTAGCATTTGTGCTTCAGGTGTACGATTATCAAAAGAGATTATAATGTTTTATACACCTGTTTCTGCAGGCTTTTGTTAAACAAGCTTTAAATTCGTGTAACGTGGAAACAAATTTATTGATATTACTTAATAAAGTGAATGTTTATCACTTACTTTGTATATCTCCCTGTCGACATCATGCCCCTGAAATCGGAGTTGAGAATTTCTGCACAAGCCTACAAGTTGTAATTCTGACTTCAAGATGTATTTCATTGCACTTTTCCTAGTAGGAAGTTGTCAAATCCAACTTTCCGAGTTGAATGGAATGCAGCACTACTTTTCAAAACTTGATCCGATACTGAATGCTCCAGCAGCCTAATATACACTTAGAACAATCCTGATGTTGCTATAACAATGCAAAAAGCACTTAACAATTTAGTTGAAGTGAAAATCAGTCCTCCTATCCTGTTTAATGAATTAAGCAATCACAAGGTCATGCAGAACATCTTGTTTTTAAATCCATAAGGATCTCTTTCTCAACGGCAATACCAGCAGTGATGACAGCCGAACTGTCAGACAGCTTGATCTTACACTTTTCGCTCTTGAATTACGTACATCTCTTAAAGCGTGATTGCGTCACTCAAGTCCAGCTGGAAGGCCTCGATCGGGACATATCCTAAAGATCACACCCACCAAGAACAAATAAATCAATCTGATTGGCTGATGAATCTGACAATCTGACTTTAGTTGCCCATTCATTTGCACTGTTGAGGGGATGGAGCTCTGATTCACGCACTGCTTCAGGCATGCGATATGTGAAACAGTTTTCACACTTTGCTTGTAAGCATCAAGGAATAAATTATGACTGGATAAACTTTTCGTTTTCTCTATTTGTTTGTAGATTAATTAAGAGTGGAAAGTGATAAAAAAAATACATAGGCAAAAAGGTGATTGAGAATGAAAGGATGAAAAATATGTATTTATTTGGCATGTTAGGCCAGCAGAGAAGGCTTTGCTGGCCCTGAGAATTTGCCATTGTTTAACACAGGATACAGTGGAGCGGATGCTGGTAATGTTGGTCTCTCTCCAGGACTGTTCTACATAACTCTACTACTGATGTTCAGATAATTTCCTTTCATGCTCTTGTTTCAGTCCAACACGGAAATAATAATGGTGCTAAACAAGCTCATCAAGGACCACCCACTCCTATTAAGTATTGCAAATTGCATAATCAATTCAGTGTCCCACAGTCAATAGTCATTCTTGATTTTATAACACAATTTTCAACACTTCATGGGATATGTAGTTCATTCTCTCCAAACAGAATTTAAGTACACAATGTACAAGTACACAGTCTTGCACATTTCACCACCTTCCAAAATCTCTGCTGCTTAGAATCAAAGGTTGTGATGTTTGTTCTGGTTCATCTCAGAGCTAAGTGGTTGGTTTATGGCTTAGGACACTTTATTGAAGATATTAAAACATATATAATAATCATTTGGATAAAACAAATGGGAAAATACATTGGCTACCCTAGTCAAAAAAGTCTGGTCATGCTAATGCATTGAGAAGTTCTCAAAACTACCACAATCTCTCAGATCAGACAATAATAGAAACAGTGTGCTCTAATGTTCCTCCTGTGATCCAGCTGTCTTTATATCTGTACCCAGGAGATCAGGGATTCTAGAAAGATCAGAGAGACTTGAACCCAAATCTCAGATCAATACATCCAATCAATGGACATATTCCTGAAGAGACACTTCACATACAAAACCAACAGCACAGTTTAAATCACTTTGTTTCGTTAATCAAAGTGAACACGGGTCATGCTGAGTCTTGATGCTTTAGATAGAAATATGAATCTTGAAGAACATTCCCTGTTGTTACTATTTTAGAAGCTGCCCATGGTGGAGTCCCACAGGGCTTATCGTGACACATAGGGTTTTAGAAAAGCAGTAAATAATCTCACGAGTAACAGGAAAGAACAGTAAATGGCCTTTCACTCTGACAGCGGTTTGCAGCGAAAAAGCAGCCAGATGTCATTTATTTTCAATAAGAGTTGCCGATTTCAGGCAACATAAGAGAGTGAATGCTGGCGATGTGACAAAGATAGGTGTGCAGTCAGTGGAACTCACATGATACGCTTCCTGACACAACTGGAAACTATTGACCAGTTTCAGTGACTTTTTTCTCGCAGTCGCCATATTGGTGAACATCAGCGGAAGAAAACAATGGAGGTGAATGGAAATACACCTGAGAAACGATATCAAGAAAAAATAAAACATTCCTATTGATCCATGCCAAGTCCCAGGAGAAGTTCTTCCAGGTCTGAAGACATACAAATATAGACAAATTGAGCTTTCGAGGACATGTAAAGATAATTATACATGATTAATATCATTAATAAACATGAGAGACAATAAACATCTCTCATTCAGAATTAACAAATATTTTTGTGCCGTGGCACATCATGTGAAACAGGTCACTAGTCAAAATGGAGTGGTGGTGGCGTAGTGGCTAAAGCACAGGGCTGTTAATCAGAAGGTCACAGGTTCTAACCCCATGGCCACCACCATTGTGTCCTTGAGCAAGGCACTTAACTCCAGGTTGTTCCAGAGGGATTGTCCCTGTAATAAGTGCACTGTAAGTTGCTTTGGATAAAAGTGTCTGCCAAATGCATAAATGTAAATGTTTTCTGGTCCGATTTAGTCACAGTATTAAAAGAAAATTCTATGATGATCCCATCTGTGTGAATGTAAGAGCTGATTTTAAATCCTGAAGAAGGCTTTTGTTGCATCCCACAGAACAGCATATAGAAGGTAAATGGAATTTTGGTCACAAACATGGTGGCACGGTAATACAGTGACATCATGTGAAACAGGTCAATAGTCAAAAAAGAACACCTAATTTGGCTGTCAGCGGGGGGTAAATCAGACAAAAAAACACAAAGTCTTAAAAATATCTGGAACATATTTCAACTGAGAGAAACCACCCAAAAAAGGACAATAAGTGGACCATTTTCACAGACTATGATGACACATTTCTGCCTTAATTTAACAGCATAAATGTAGATACATTTTTTCATATATTCAATAATAATCTTTTTTTAAATGTTTAATGGAAATTGTTATACTCCATTGGCATTATTTACAATAAAAAAAGCCAACACTTCAACAATGGATTTCAAATTCCAGCCTGATCTCATTAATATCCATAGTTATTTGTACGTTAATATTTGTAAGATTTAAAAGTACATGTTTTGTATGTTTGGATAGACACTAAAATTGAATATATGGACATTTGAAAGCATCTTAAACATTTTTACATATTTACAGCTTTAGAAATATAAAATATTGAACAAAATATATAAAATATAACAAATATATTTGAATACACAAATCAATTCTAAATATATTTGAATGTAACAAATATATTTGAATCGTATGAATGCATATGAATTCTCATGAGATCACTTTGCAAATACAGCTTCTGAGGAAGTGACAGTAAATCTGGCACCTTTCTCCTCTGACTGTCTTAATCCATCTCTCTCTAAAAATAGTAGTGAATTTCAACAATATTTGCTGTGGCATCAGATGGGATTGCAATATATATATATATATATATATAGATAGATATAAATATATATATACAACAACAAACGACCTTGTGAAGATGCTGGAGGAAACAGGTAAACAAGACCTATATCGACAAAATCTGAAAGCCTGGTCAGCAAGGAAGAAACCACAGCTCCAAAACTACCATAAAAAAGCCAGACTTCAGTTTGCAAGTGTAGATGGGGACAAAAATATTACTTGTCCTCTGGTCTAACAAAACAAAAATTTAACTGCTTGGCCATAATGACCATCATTATGTTTGGAGGAAAAAGTGTTAGGCTTGCAAGCCAAAGAACAACTTCCCAACCGTGAAGCATGGGAGTGGCCGCATTATGTTGTGGGGTGCTTTGCTGCAGGAGGGACTGGTACACTTCATAAAATAGATGGCATCATGAGGAAGGAAAATTATGTGTATATATTGAAGCAACATCTCATGACATCAGCCAGGAAGTTAAAGCTCGGTCATAAATGGGTCTTCCAAATGGACAATGACCCCAAACATACCTCCAAAATTGTGGCAAAATGGCTTAAGGACAACACAGTCAAGGTTTTGGAGTGGCCATTACAAAGCCCTGACCACAATCCGAAATTTGTGGGCAGAACTGAAAAAGCATGTGTGAGCAAGGAGGCCTTCAAACCTGACTCAATGGAATGGGCCAAAATTCCAGCAACTTATTGTGAGAAGCTTGTGGAAGGCTACCCAAAAAATGTTTGACCTGAATTAAACAATTTAAAGGCAATGCTACCAAATACAAACAAAGTGTATGTAAGCTTCTGACCCACTGGGAATGTGATGAAATAAATAAAAGCTGAAATAAATAATTATTCTGACACATCTTCACACTGACCTAAGACAGGGAATATTTTACACGATTAAATGTCAGGAATTTTGAAAAACTGAGTTTAAATGTATTTGACTAAGGTGTATGTAAACTTCTAAGGTGGTGAATGAGAAATCACAGCAAATATACAGTATATATATATATATATATATATATATATATATATATATATATATATATATGCTGTGAGCTCTCATTCACCACTATATAAGTTCACCCTGCAATAGTTAACGTTTGTACTGGAAACCCAGAAAATTGAAAGTTTTGAGAATCTAACAGCAATGAGATTTTAAGGGGGAATGTACTGTATTATTGTCATGGAAATAATTTTATTCAATTGATTTTTGGGGTGAAATGTGACCTAGGCATCAGGGAGGATCAATAGTCAATTGTAAGTTCCAATATAGATAAGGTAAACATATGTGTATGTTTATTTCTGGGCCTCGTACCGTAAATGTGTAGTTCGTCTGTCTTTCTCTGTCCACTGGTTTCAGCAGGGAGAGGTACCGTGTGATGCCAGTAGACGTGATGGTAAAGATGGAGGTGTAGTCATTCAGAGTAATCTTCAACTGAGGATCTTTGGTCTTCACAAGTGAAACAAAGATATGAGGTCATATGGCTGTATTATTACACAATAATGTGCCTTTTATGACATAATTCAAACAATTTCATGCAAACACTGTCAAATGAGTCACACGACTACCTCATTAAATATTACATGAAAAATACTCCATGGAAATAAACCATTTTCACTGATTGTTTGAAAGTATGAAGAAGCTTTAACAGTAAATCAAAAAATAATGTATAAATCAAAATTTCTGAACCAGCAGAACTGCTGTAGGTCAATGGTAATTCTAATTTATCATATATGTCAATAATGGCACTTGTTTGGTAACCACCACCAGCATTAGTTGGTCAATTGATTGAGCTTTCTTTGATTAATTAATCATAGTCACTAATCACAGAGAGCGATGGAGAGAAATTGAGAGTGAAACTTAAAAAACAAGACATAAAAAATCTATCATGCCATCTTTTATTGATTGATTAATCGATTGGATTGTGATCATTTTCAGTAAAGCCACCTATTCAAAATTAAATAAAACTCATAAAAAGACAAACCAAACTCACTAAAACTGAGCACACACACACACACACACACACACATTCTAAAATCGTGTATTTTTATAAAGCTAATAATTATACTTATAACATCAAGTTTTCATTGTATATAAAGACCATGAAATCAAAATAAAACTTACAAAATAAACTTACAGAAGATAATGCATTGAAAATGTACAGTCTTTCTCTTACAGGAAACCAAACATTTTTAGGACAAAAAATGTTGATTAGCCATTAAGCAGGGGTATATAAAATTGTTTATTTAAAGCCATTTCATACAGGGCTATTTTAATAATGGCTATTAAAAAAAACAATGAGCCATTTGACACATTGGGCCTCACCTTCCTGTTTCTGGAGAAAATAAAACTGTTTCATGATAATCAATATGCAAAAAGTTTGTACTGAAGAATTGACACATTTTAAATGCAAATCTGTACCCAGAAATATTCCATTACCAGTCACCAAATCTAATTCTAAGAAGAAAAAACAGAAAAAAAGACACACGTCACTTCACTCTGGTACCTACTGGAGTGCCCCCTGGCAGCAGCTACAACATAAAACATATTTTTAGAGCCTGAAACCATCAGTGACTGTATGTGTCTCAGCATCCTCAAGACAACATTGAAACTACATTAATTATGAAGATGTTCTGGCTCTATTCATAAGAAGATCTCACCTCTTCTATGTCATTATCCAGTGCTATGATGCCCAACGGGGCTGTGAAGTTGGCATTCCCTGAAATAGTGGTGCCAACAGGGGCAGACTCACTGATGAAGCCCTGGTATGAGGGCTGCTGGAAATATGGTGCCTGGTTGTTCTCGTCCAAAATTTCGATCTGTAGGTCAGCGAATGCAGGGAGAGGGTGACCGTTATCCTGCTCGGCCTGTTTATAAACAAACAAGCACACATTTCATTTTCATTTTATAAAAAAAATAAAACTCTCTCCCTCTCTCTCTCTCTCTCTCTCTCTCTCTCTCTCTCTCTCTGTGTGTGTGTGTGTGTGTGTATTTTTACCATGGTACATTTCCAAATAACATGTTATTGCCATGGTACATGCATTAAAAAAACATGGTATTATTATGGAATCTGTCCTAAAAATAAAAAAATTTTAATACCATGGTACATGTCCAAAAACATTGTACTGCCATTATGCATGTTAAAAAAAACAAACAAAAAAACATGGTATTACCAAGGTATTGTTTGGTACATAGATTGTCAAATATATTTATATATAAATATTTATATATAAAAATAGCTATTATATCCTTTCAGTTTAACTATATATTTTGAGCGTGCAGCCTGCCATTATTTTTTCCTTTAACCGCAAATTATAATTTTAAAATATCAAAGGATTTGTAATTAACCTTCACTCATTTATAATTACAGTCCAGTGGTTAAAACACCATCCAAAATTCAAGGTCTGGAATAGTTTAAAGTGTCTCTTGTTTATTGAAGAGGAGTGTGTGGGTATATTCTCATTTCAATTATGAACCCTGTCCATCACTGATTTCATTAAGAAGCAACGAAAGAGTGCAGCTCTGCAACTGAAAAGCCAATTCACTCTCTGAAACACACACAACACACACACACGCACACACACACACACACACACACACACACACACACACACACACACACACACAGTCTTCATCTGACAGTGTTGACAGTAGCAATATTTTGTTTCGTTATTTGGTCTACAATGTCAGCAATCTTGAAGCAAAATGAGAAAAGCATAACGTTCTTTGTTATAATGAAATGACTTAATCGTAACAGCAAACACAGTCATGCATCATTTCACAATGGAAACATTGAAATTTCCCCTGCTGTTACACTGTTGTTGCACCAAATCTATGACAGAGCAGCATAATTTCACACTCTCTCTTTCTCTTTACAATTTATCTCACGCTTTCGCTTTCTCCCTCTCTATCCAAGCTGAATTCAATTAAAGATATGTTTAATGTAATTAAAGAAACAAAGGCTTTGTGCCAAGTAGCAACAAACCCCTCAAGTTCAGAAAAGTTATAATTGCAAGTTTATTATCACTAACGCTTTAATCTTATGGTGTTTGCTGAAACTGGCTCGTGTTCCACACCATCTCAGCTACCTTGCTGTCTACTACAATAAAGACATATACCTTAAGGCATTGTAACTGAAAAGGAAGCTTATAGGTGACACTGTACATAAGCAGCGAAATGAAATAATTGTTTCAATTTCCAGGATAACTGGACGTCTCTCGCTGAATTATGCATGCTATGTAATGTGATAATTTGAAAACAGTGATGCACACAACTTTTTGATACATTAATAGTTTATCATACCATATAGAGTTTCACATTCTGGGCTCTATTTTCATTACCACATTATTAGTTACACGCAACGTCCAATTGCTGCATTTCATCCAATTTCCAAGCGAAAAAGTGGGTATGAATGTGAGTGCTTCCGCTATCTGCGGACGTATGCGTGCAAAATGTGGGTGTACTGTATGTTAATGAAGTGGTGCAAATGACAATTTTCTATTGTCCTGAGAAATAGTTCATTACGATAGGATGTCTGAGGTCCACGTCTGTTCTCGGCGCAAAGTCTAAAATCAATTCCTGCATTACTAGTTTGGCGATTCCACTATACCAGCCATGATTTGTATGCCAGTAGATCAATATGATTCATTTCAGTTTGTAATTATTTATTTTTCATATTTTGTTTGTTTGTATGTTACTTGTGTAGTACTGCATCTGCTGAGTCCAACAAAAGTTTCCCTAAAAGACAATAAAGTATCACCTAACCTAATTATACTTATATTCTTTATAATGTAATACAGCCTACATCCAATTAAATACAATTCTAATGCATATATCAGGAGCATTTCATTGTCATTAAATATGCCTGACATTCAACAAGGATGTAGTTAATGTGTCAAAAAAGAAAAAAAAAGGTATGATACAAACGGTCCACATTTTTATTCATGTAATGCCCTGCATACAGACAATTAACCCAACAAAACTATCATGCATGGGCTGTCTTATACTGATGTTGCATGACAGGGAATGGAATGTTTAATAATGCACAGATGGCCCAAAACCGGTGAAAAACCCAGAATTAAATTGCACTCGACCAAACCCATTCACGCTTTGCCCGCACCAACCCACTAACGCCTAAGACTTACCACATGCTTGCACGAAAATACCAAAACTTTATGGTTATGCCCATTCATTTTGATAATTTGTGCATAATATTTTCTGAATTTAATCCATGGAGCATAGGATTCTGGTTGTAAAACATTCAGCCAATAGTATTTTAAAAATGATAACACTCTTACATAAGAATAAGAATAAATGCCTCTTAAATTGCTGAACAGGACTTAAGATGAAACAGTCTGAGCTGTGGGACTGATGATAATTCTGCTCTGGAAAGATTGAACTATGCAGGTGTGCATCAACCATTATAACTGTGGGAAATTATACATATTTTACTCTCATATACATAAGAGTCTTGGCAGTAGTATGAAAAATTAGTAGTGGCCACAAATAAACTACAGCTTTAAGACCCAACAGAAGCCTCCACCAACTTTAGCCTAGAATTCTTCAGCTTAGGAAATTAAGTGAATGAATGAAGTGGTTAGTAAAATGCATTATCGCAACCTTAGGTCTAATTACTATTTATGTGCCAAGCTGATAAGGTTTATAATTTGCCTCCCCCAACCCCCTTCACCATCCCCACCCCTCTTTTGAAATAATTTCTACACCCTCTAAAACTGTGCAACCTGAAAATGTAGATGTGATATACATATACTGACCTTAATAACAAGAGTAAAGCGCTGGTATAGCTCTCTGTCCACAGGTTTGAGCAGCCGAAGCTCTGCTGTGCTCTTGTTAAGTGAGAAGAATTCTGGGTAAGCAGCTGGTTGCCCTAAAACGTTGTTTCAGAGAGAGACATAACATATACTGTACGCTATTAGCTGATTAATGTTATTATTATTCTTTATCCACTGTATTATCAGAGAGTATCAAGAGAAATCGCTCAATACGGCAGCTGTACTCTCGCCTTTCGGTTAAAAGATCCAAACACCTTTTTCTGCTAATTTAGATCTGCACATACATGTTGGATGGACTTTTTAGATTTGGAGCTATGGAAACAAATTGTGTAATATCATTGTCAGATTTAATGGCTGATTTGACAATCTACTGAGCCGTAATCTCAACAAACATATTTAGTCTTTCACCATTCAAGTATATAGGAGCTATACTTGCATGATTAGAAAATAGCTGTAATGAAAACAGCACTACCAAGATGGCTGCCAAGTGAACTGGGGAAGCAATAATAAACCCTGCAGTCCATTAGTAAGCATTGTAACTCCTTTCATATGCAAAGAGGTTAGCCAATTATAACACAGAGTATTTACACAGCAGTCTTCGAGGTATATCCCACTGAAGTACCTACCAACCAGTATGAAGAATAGGATTCCAGGTCTGTCTGAGGGTGGCTGGATGTTTCTGTCTTGGTCAACAGCTCGAATAGGAGGAGTCACATTCAGAGGATTCAGTTTGCTCTAGAACAGAGAGACACAAATAGATGACTAAGGGTTCCTGCACTAAAAAAAACTGATGTAATGGATAGGAACGAGTAGCACAAGGGTGTGGAAACCTGAAAGTACAACTGGACCAACCTCTCTGAATTTTTTTATTTTTTTTTATTTAAGAATAATATCCACAGAGAAATCCAGGATTTATTATCATACCATAGCACAAGCACACAATAATAATTATTAAAAAAAAACTATATTTATACTGCAGTTCATCCAATGACTGCATTAATCAGGCACTACAGTTTGTGCTCTACAGATGAGTGTGTAATTCACACACATACAAACACAGTCTTACAGGGGTGATAATAGCAAACATATCTTTTGGGACGGCCACTTCATTAAAATGGAAGCGTAAATACAGATGCCAGAGTTTAAATATGGGAAGGTATTAAATTCTTGTCCACCTGAGATGTGCTACCCATAATCCCACCCTCCAACATTAAACCAAATAATCTATGCCTGGGGACAGGAAAAATAATCTTGAACCATATACCAGCTCGAATGGTGAAATCTGTGCCCTTATTAATTACCTCTAGTGATACCTCACTATTCCTGCCAAAGGAAATGAGTGAGTGAGTGAGTGAGAGAGAGAGAGAGAGAGAGAGAGAGAGAGAGAGAAGAGAGAGAGAGAGAGACGAAAAGTGAAAGAACGGGATACTATGTTCGTACTGGAATGCTAGAGCACTGCTTACTTCATATTGCAAAGTATACACTTAATCTTGCCAACTCTTGAGTATTTTTTAAAGATGGTTCGTGAAAATTTTCTGAATAGTGTACTACCATACTACCCTTGCTATTCCTCCATTAAATAGTATGTATACTGTGCATGCATAGTATGAAAATGTGTGTGCGTGCAATATCCAAATGATTTATAACATTTGCCAAAATGTGCAGTATACAAGAGCGCTCACTATGCTGGGTACTGTCTCACAAAGTACAATGTGCCCCAGTTGACATCAAATATGGCAGTAACTTCACTTCTATTATTTCCCCCTTTTCTCATTATCTGATTTCAGTAGCAATAGTTAAGACATTTTTACACAGTCACGTGATGCTATGCAAGTGGAAGCAGCCTAGTGGCGCTCACGTTACACTTTGCAACATTTATCCTTTCAATCAATATTACTCTGTGAGAATTGATGTAGTTTTGATTGTTAAACTGCGCTGGGAGTGTAGGATGTTGAAGAATTCAAAATCGTCGGACTGTGGGGACATTAAAAAGCATTTACTGTCTGATGCCTCTCAAGAGCAAGATGACCGGGATCCGGTTAGGAATGACAGCAGGCCTCAGGATGTAGGTCAAGACATTGCGAACATTTATACAGTGCTAACGAAAATCTCGACCGACATGGAGAACCTCACGGAAATACGTTGAATGATCACATTTATGGAGGCAAAACTTTCAACCCTGACTATAAGAATGGATGAGGCTGAAAAGCTAATTGAGTCTCTGAAAGCAGCAGAGCTGCAGAATAACCCACCAAAACTGATATGAATCAGGTGTGGGATAAATTAGAGGACATGGAAAATCAATGCAGAAATAATAATGTTTGTTTCATTGGAATCCCTGAGCGAAAGGCAGATCACGATATGGTTAAAATCCTGGACAGGCTTATTCCGAATTTGTTCGACACAGCGGGCCATCATTTGGAAATAGAGTGTGCGTACAGAGTTCTCGGTCGGATTCCCAGAGTAGCTGACAGACTCTGATCCATACTGGCAAGATTCCTGACAAAGACTTTGTTTTACAAGCGGTACTTCAAAGAGTGTAAGAAGTTACTTCATGCACATGATGTGAGCTTCGCATTGATTTTCTTGATTTGATGCCAAGGATGGTCATAAGACTTTCACATGTCCAAGAGTAGCTATGGCCTTCATTGAATCAATGGAGTGAGAGGGTGGCTATGCCCACGCTGAATCAGCCGTATGAACTACACATTGTGCATTTTGCTGATGAGGTCTGAGAGGGTTTGTTATTCGGTTTATTATCTCTATCTCTCTCTCTCTCGATCTAATCTTTTTATTATAATTTTTTTCCTTTATTGACTTATTGTTGAGTTTATTTGTTCATTTTATGGGTTAGATGTTGTTTTTTTACTGGGGCCTATTTCACTAAAAAAGTATAGGTGCAGTTCAATTGTATGGTTTATGTATGAAAAAACACACTGGACTAAAATAATCTTGTAGCATTGGTGTCGCAGAAAATATTGTGAGTGTGCATGGACCGTCATATTTTCAGTTGGGACTGTTATACTCGAGGTTTAAATGCTTTTTTTTCTGTTCTGTGGGTTAATAAGGATTTTAAGTTTACATCAATGTTGAATTGTGGTTTATATAATTTAGCCGTGGGTACATAATTATTATTTGCATGTAAATATGCCACACTTTAATATAGGTCAAATGTTTCTCTCCACGTGGAATGTTAATAGGCTCGGATAAATCATGCTTTGGTGTGTTTTGAGATGTTGCCACATATAGAGAAAAGAAAATCATATAGATAGCACTTTAACACATTCCTTCTACAGGAACCAGCATTTCAACAAATGTTAAAGACAGAAGTCAATGTTTATGTAGAAATCATTTGGTCCTCAGTGTACTCTGTGAGTGTGGCATGGGAGGCGCTTAAGGCAGTTCCTAGGGGGTGGATCATGCAATATGCCTCATTCATAAAAAAAGATCAAAGCACAGGAATTTATAGAATTGGAAAAGTATTAAAGTGTTGAAACAGAGCTGAAGTGCCATACTTCATCCAATGGTCTTAGAGAGTTGATTCAGCTAAAGGTACAATACTATTCTGTCACAGAAGGTAGAGTTTTGGTTATTCAGGGCAAGATTATTTTTTAAGATTATACAGGGCACATATTTTGAGTCGGGGGACAAAGCAGGGAAACTCTTGCCAGATACATAAAACGAGTTTTTTTTTCCCACCATTCCTTCAGTGAATTCTTCTGGAGGCAATATATTTACTTTTGCCATGGATAATAATAAGGCCTTCAAAGAATTCTATTTTGATCTTTATAGCTCTAAAATCTTCATCTACTGATAAGGACATTAGTAACTGTTAATTATCAACGATTTTCTTTTTTCCTAATTTTGTGTCTTGTAATTTGCTCTGTGGACTCTGTATTAGCAATTAGCACAGGGGTGTGGTTTGGGGAACAGATTACTTACTGCATGGATGTTTAGGAGTACTTCAAAAAGCCAGCCTAGGGGTCGGCAACCTAAGGCACGTGTGCCAACATGTGACAACAGTGTGTAAATGCAGTGTGCACATCTCAGAAATCTCTGAGATGTCTACAGACATCACTTATCCCGCTTGAATCAACTGTAAATATCACAGTAGTTTGCTAATTTGTTAATATTACTTTACAGACATATTTCCGGAAAATTAACACCATTCGAATTAGGGATGCGCAGAACGATTCATTTCACTTACGTTTAAATGTAAATTTTGGAGTCGACTAGTCTAAAAATCAAGAACCACTCAGAAAACAGTCAAACAACATTGTGTGTTTATACAACCCACTTAAAATCTATTCCAACAGCCAAATCCGACAATAAATTCTGCTGTAAAGGGGTATTTATCTGCGACATGCTTGCCTTGCATTATGAGATTACTTCAGAGAGGGAAGAAGCATGTGGAGCCTGAGGTGAAATTAAATATTGCATACATTTGTGCCAGATATCATCTTTTTTTAATTGTCTCATTAATTATATTTAAAATGTAACAATAACATGACAGTAATTTAAGCGAAGCTTTTGTAAAAATATAAAGCGAAATATGTGTAAAAATGTTGACCAGTTTAATGGTGAAAATTATCGACTGACTAATAATTCCAGTGTTGACTAGCAGCATACAGCAGTTTTAGTCGACTAGGCTGGCACATCCCTAAATTAATAGGGCTTTAGTTGTCTCTGCATATTAAGCTAAGGTAGGATCAATTAAAAATGTCCTAAATTCATCCAATCAACATACACTTCTGCAATGGATTTATTCACACCCTAAACCATAATTTGAGGTAATCAGAAGAAGAGACGAAAAAAGGATGAAAAAAGGGACGATTGTTTCTGTGGAAATATAAGAATTGCAGTAAACAGAATTCAAAAAACGAAAGTAAACTGCTCCAGAGAGAGAACGAGAGAGAGAGAGAGAGAGAGAGCAAATCCTCAGCACATTTATTAGGTGCAGAAATGGCAGCCTTTGGGAGTGAAGCTTCTGTGGCGGAAAACATTTTTAGCATAAATTACGACACTGCCTAAGTCCCCCCTGAGCAAACATAAGCCATGACTGTGTTGGACGCATTTATCGTGCGCTTCAGCTCCAGAGGGATCCACCACCTCTGAGGTATGTCCACCCCCCATCTTACCCCACCCGGGGGCTGATTCAAGCTCCACATCCTGTCTTTAGTAGGTGATGAACCTTGTGGTCTCAGAGTAGGTCCTGTCCTGCTTGGTCTCTACTCCCTGTCCCTGTTCCCATTCTTCCATCTGCACCAGCCAACTTTCATTATGCACTTTTTCTCTCATCTAAATCCCATGTTTCTCACCCTTCCTGCCCCCGCATTCTGTGTCTCATCTTTTGCCAAGCGCACGCAGGTCAGTAGAGCAGCGTATGAGATGGAAAACTCAGTAAGGGTCTAAAGCATCAACAACACAATGACACAAAAAAATATAGAGCTTTAAATTTTTCATAAGCAGGTCTATACAAGCAGGGGTTTGTATAGGAGTTTGCTCTGTGTAATACTCAATTCTAATTGGTCAATTGCGTCATTCTACGATCAAATATGACCACTAAACTGCACAATTCACCACTGTTCCAATAAACTGATTTGCTACACAACTATGCTAATTTCTTGTCTCTTGTATCATTTCAAAGGCTCTTTCTTCTCACATAATAAAATTATTTAAACACAAATAAATATTTCATAAGAATGATTGGCTAACTGCATTATCCTTTAACCACTACCACTATTATCACTTTCTTTGTAGTCTTGTGTATCCAGATTATCAACGTAAAATCTGTTCCACATTGAATGTTATTCTGACCAAGAGCCACCCACTTAGACAGGAATAGAACACCTGACTGCATTGTAAAGTGACCAACTGTGCTTTGTTTTGTTTTTGTTTGACATTTAGGGTGGCTAAACCTGAAGTCAGAAATAACTCTTCTCCCTTGGACGTGTTCATTGTAGCTGCCTGGAAGCTTGTAAACTTCGCTTCACAGCAGGCCGATAAAAAACTGAGCATCATGGCTCCCAGAAATTGTAAAAATCAAGCCAATCAGACTTGAGCTTGCCATTTTGAGTGATCTCTCACCATTTTGTGTGAGTCCACCTATGAATTACTAATACACAGTGTGTCATTGGAGTGGTGGTGGCATTGTGGTCTAAGCACAGAACTGTTAAGCAGAAGGTTGCTGTTTCGATCCCCACAGCCACCACCATTGTGTCCTTGAGCAAGGCACTTAACTCCAGGTCGCTCAAGGGGGATTGTCCCTGTAATACGTGCACTGTAAGTCACTTTGGATAAAAGTGTCTGCCAAATGCATAAATGTAATGTAATGTAAATGTAATGTAATGTAATGTAATGTAAATGTAAATGCCATTTATGTCTCTCCATCAAAGTACACAACACACTCTTCTGTAGAGACCCAGTTCTCAAGTTCTCTCCACTGCTCATCCTCAGGTCACACTGTCTTGCTCACAGAGTAACAGGTCAAGTGTTTCACTCAGGTTAAGGCATCTTGCTATCTTTACACATAGCTAATACAACCACAGTGTAGAGCATCATGATCATAGCTCAGGATAGAAAGGAAAATCTGATCTGTTTAATATAAGTTAAGTGGAGCAGGATTATGGACCAATGAGATTTAGCCATGCTGGGAGACTAGCAAGCTTAGCCATGCTGGGAGACTAGCAAGTCCTGGTTGTTAGATCAGCTTAAACCTGGTAAGAACAGCAAACCAGATTAGCCTGTTTTCTTAAATACTTAATGAGTTCTTACAGGGTCTGTGAGCTCAGGAATGGCCACGCGGTACGTGATGGGGTTACAGTTGTGAGTATTGTTGACCAGAACACATGGAAGGAACATGGGACCCAGATCGTCTCCATCCAAAACATCCAGGGTTAGAGTGGTGGTTGCTGTGCGACGACTTCCAGGAAACGGAGCCCGATCCTGGAAAAAAAATTCTGGCATGTTACCACGGTTACAGACCTTTAGATAAAGCATTCATAAGAGATAACAAGATCTGCATTCAGAGAAAAAAAGACGATGAGAGAGAGAATATGATAATAAGGGTAAAGAACAAAAGAAAAGAACAGCACAAAGGGTTGGTTTAGTTGCTTTATGTGACACAAAAGAAAGAAAAAAAAAACATCAACATGCATATATACATATTGCTTATAAGATAAAATGTTTTACCTGCAGAAAATGTTATTTTAAATAATTTTTTTAGCATGAAGAAAATCTTAAATACTATAAAATATAAAAGAGGGATTTGATAGCCCATCCTTTAGCACTGAAACCAGATTTGTTACTTTGGGATATACATGAGCCAAACAGTTATTATTGACTTTACTAACTTAAATTGAAACTGCGACCTAATACCATAATAAATGTTGTTTAAATCAAATTGTAAGAACGAGTCTGACTCTCCAAAATAAACCACCTACAAACAAAAACATCAGTGACAGTCATGACTTGCACCTCTTCTAAATTTTAAAATGTTTAATTTTTATGAAATTTTCTCCAGAACTCCATGCAGTGACATGTGTGGAAATTTCCTTTCATAAAAACACCAAAAACAAAAGTAGGAGGAACAAAATTACATATAATAAAATAAAAAAAAGAATAAGAAGCAAATCAGGAAGTTCTGCATCTCTGTTCCAATCAGATTTCAGAGACAGAGAGCGAGATACATTTCAAAACAATCTCATTGACAAATCCATCCTCTGATATTCCACATCCTCTAGTCATTCCATTTTCAATAAGAGCTGTTGCAACCCTGAAGTAAAGCATTTATTATAGCCATTTGGCTTTATGAAAACATGTTCACTGGCCTCTGGGGCCTGGACACCTCATAGAGACGATTTTCTATATGAGTTAAGAGCTACTTGAGTATGCAGCTCATGTGAGGTTAGAGGGATGCATTTGGAAGTGAATCAGGATGCTGGTTATTCAGAGATAGACACAGGGAGGTGTCTGGAATATTAAAAAAGTGAGTTGTGCAAACTGCCAAGCAAAAAGACCCAACACTGTTGTACCAAAAATATGTTTTGTACTGTAAGTATAGAAATAAGGTCTGTGAATAAATAAATAATAATAATAAAAAATGAATCGCACACATTTCTGCAATTAATTACAATTATTCATTGTACATTTTAAGAGTCCTAGCCGCTGGGGGTTGCATCAGGAAGGGCATCCGGCGTAAAGCCAGTGCCAAGTCAAACATGCGGATCACGGATGGTCCGCTGTGACAACCCCTAACTGGAGCAGCCGAAAGAAGAATCATGGTAAATGTTACATTAAAACAAACATTATTATAATCATAAATATATTTAATTTATAATTTGTCTCAAAAAACTTGCAAGAAACGAGTTAGTCATCATTTATTTTAATTATTTAAATATGTACAATCTTAAAATGTTACGTTTGTTTATGTTACGAGTTAATTAGACACATTTTTAAAGGTATAAACCGTTGATACAAGTATATGTATATATTCAACAAAAGCAGTGGACATGCTGTAATTAAAAGTTAAATATCAAAATCTTCCATATTCCAAAATAAAAAATAGGATAAATTGGACAGATTCCATTTATATTAAATTTTATTGGCAAGATTAAACTTAATGAATTGCCAATTCATTATTAGAAAATACACATACAGATTTAAAACAAAATGAATACTGACATTCAGTATTCTCAGTCTCTATCGCACACGTGTCCACTGGCACGTGGTGAGCGAAGCTCAGTGGTCATTCTCAATTCATCCCAACAGGAGCCGAGCATCATGCTCACAAGGATGATTCTCACTGGAAAGCGTGGGAGGCGGGTGCGCTAACGAGGAGGCTAAAGGCTACAGCCCCTAGTGTCAGTTGCTAGTGTGCCTTTTGAGGCCAGGAGAGTGAGGTTTACACATACCGCATAGCTATCACATACCAGCTGGCTCCTGTTACACTTGTAGACTATAGCTTACTCCTTGTGGGGACTGAACCAGCACTAAAAGTTTGTCACTACACCACATCAGCACATTAGTGGAGATGGTTTGACTTTAGAGTAATTTTCTGGTTCTAAGCATGTATAGCTCTATTGAGAGCATCTTTGAGAAGCTGTCGATTACCACCGACAATAATTCTGACTCGCCCTCAGTTTGTAAACGAAACCAAGAAAAGTTGTGTTTACAGAAATATACTCTGCACAAACAAAGATAGTAAATAATTTTAGCACACTAGTCTCATTAAGTCTTGTAGCTATACTTTATGCATTTGCATTTGAATGTTTATCCTGGTGCAATGTCTTCCCCAAAGACTAGCATTGTAAGTGAATTACTTTAAAAATGTTTTTATTTTTTAAACTGAAGGATAATTTAAAGTTATTTTCTTTGGGACACAGCTAAACTTATAACAGTCCTTAAAGGTAATTAAAGACTCAAGAGAAACATGTTTTATATGTTAAATATCTTACATTGGCCTGGACTATAATTAGATAGCGAGTTCTCTCCTCATAGTTCAATCTCTCTGCCAAAATAATGTTACCAGACAGAGTCCCAGCAACCCGTACAGTCCTGTTTGACACCTGCGAGAGAGAAAGAGAGAAATATTACACAATTGCAATAAAATATTACAGTTTTAGAGTTGAATATTCATCCGTCCTTAAAGTTATTGACTTGAATAAACCATTAATTATACTGGAGAACTTAAAAGAAACTGCAGAAGTACCGGGTCATTTGGGTTGTACTGAATGGCATATTCAATCTGTCCATTGGGTCCATCATCGATGTCCATGGCTCCATTGTTTCCTGAGAATCCAGTGAAGATGGTGGTACCAATTGGAGTGAGCTGGAGAGAAAAACAAAACATGAAACAGACATCAGCCACTCACTACATGACTATGAAACAAAAAAACAACAATTCTGACTGGCCATGGATGTGACCTGTTCACATATATTTTTGTGTGTGTGTGTATTCCATTTGGTTCCTCTTGGAAGACAGAACAGACTCAGACAGAAGACAAAGAAAACGAAGACAAAAAACATAAGAGAAGACAAAAAGAAGAGAGAATGAGAGAGAGAGAAAACGTCTTGGTTCCCTGAGGGGAACGAGACGCTGTGTATGATCGCTATGGGGACATACATGTATGGGGTCTGAAGCCCTTATACAATCATGGCAATTTATTGTCCACTAGAGAGCTACGTCATGGGCTCCATAAAGGTGCTCACTTTTGCGGCATCGAGTCAGATTTTCTGCCAAAGTCACGAGCCTATGCAGATGCTAGAGAGTATGGCCAGCTATGCAGAGTCTCATTCCCCTCAGGGAACCAAGGTTATTTAAATAACTGAGACGTTCCCTTTCATGAAACTTGAGCTGCGTTTGATCGCTATGGGAATGAAATACATTCACACCATACGAGCAGTAGCTGCCAACTGTCTAAGCCCATGTGGCAAGCATATAGCGGCACACAAGTAAGCTAAAGCATCTGAATCAAAGGAATTAGGAATTTACAGAGAGAACCTGGGAAGCAGGAGTCAAGCCCTCATCGAGATTATAAAATCTAACAAATATATGCAAAGAGGACCACCCAGCTGCCATACAAATTTCCTCCAAGGATGCTCCTCTAGCCAAAGCACATGAGGACGCTATGCTCCTTGTGGAATGGGCTTGAATACCTGAAGGCAAATGCAAACTGTACACTTCATAACCGCTCGAAATTGCAACAATAAGCCAATGACAGTCTCTGCTTGGACACCGAAATCACCTCCTTTGCGGCCACCAAATCACACAAGCAACTGCTCTGACTTATACCACTGGCTAGTACTGTCAACATAAACTTGCAGTGGCCGAATTGGGCAAAGCATATGTAACCTTTCATGCTCCTCGACTCAAATGGGGGAGGACAGAAAGCCTGAAAAATAATGGTCTGCGAGTGAAATGACAGAAATAACCTTGGGCAAATAGCCCATACGAAGACTTAACACAACCTTTGAACACCCTGGTGCAAAATCCATACACAAGAGATTGATCGACAGGGGATGCAAATCACCAACTCTCTTAAACGATGCCAATGCCACTAGCAATGCCATTTTGACAGTCAAAAACTTATCAATAACTGTTGTCAAGGGCTCAAACAGAGCACCAAAAGCACCTCTAAAACAACAGATAAATCTCATAAAGGAACGTGGGAAGAATGAAAAGGTCTAAGCCTGCAAACCCTGTGCATAAAGCGAGAGACAAGAAAATGTCTACAATAGAGACTCCACTGATAAGCGCATATTCAGCTGCTATAGCTTCAGCATAGACTTTAAGCATTGCCGGGACAAACCCAGCCCCGAAACGCTCCTGCAAAAATTCCAGCACTGTACCGACAGGGCAGTGAACTGGATTTTCAATTCTATAATTAACAATTCTATAATTAAGAATTTTACTTTTTTTAAGTAGTTTAAAAATTGTATACTTCTATTTTTTCTTGAGTAAATTTTAAGTGCTGTAACTGTACTTTTACTGTACTATTTTCCCACCATCTGTGTTCGCTACTTCCCTGTCCTGATTTTATTGTTATCTATAAACATGATTGGCTAGGGAGAGTCTTGTGAATCCCATTCAATCAAATCACACGTAAAAAACTTGTACGGCAGCTGCAGATTTGGAGCCATCTGTTATGGATATGGAGAATGCCTCAAGCACTGATTACAGCTGAACATAACCGGCCGCACCTGGAAGGGCTTTTTGTAGTGAAAAAGGCCAATTGCATATCGTATTATGTGAGTTTAACTTGCTCAAGCCAGATATCAGCATTAATCATGCCTCTAATTTGAAGAAACCTATTGAGGAAAATATCATATTACTGCTTACTAGATTCTGTGAGTCTATAACATAGCCTGTAATTTAACTATATATAACTGAGATTATTGTGCTGCTGTGAGAGATTAATGCAATGTTATCAATAAGGCTGGGCAATAAAATTATCTAGATGTTTATCTGAAAAAAGAGAGATGTCCTCAATCAAACTTTTGAGTAGTTTTCTATAATTAGCCTATTTTCTACATCTAGAACAGGGTTGTTCATTACATCAATCACAAAAGCAAAAGCAAGAGCACCAATGATTGGTTGATCTAGATGAAATATAAAAGATTGACCTTATATTTCCTCACGTCGGTCACTGCGTGCTGTTTGATTGACAGGTGGCTAATGTTTGATCAAAAATCATCTAAATGATCAAATACACTTTATAATTGTGTCAATGCCCGTCTTGATGAGGATTTAATGTAAACGCAGTCGTTTATGTCTAAAGTGAACTTAAACAGTGGGACAAAAGGTGTATTTGCATCAAAATGTTGGACTTGAAGTGTACATGTAACCGAGCACTGTCTATTAGACTATGTCATATAAAGGCTATTAATCAAACAACATTAACAAGGAAATCCAGTCACTACTTTTGGCAGAATAACTTGAGTAGCTTTAAAATGATTAATGCAATAGAATAAAACAGTGACCATTTTTTAATAATAATATATTTTTTTAAGATTTTTTGTTTTTTTAATAATTCTGACCCCTGATGTAGAGAGTGTGTCAATTGGTATAATAAATTACCAGGAAAGTAGAGATGATAAAATAATTTATAATTACGCTTAGCCTTTATAAAGATCAACATTTGCAGAGCAATGCTTCAACAGAACATTCCACGAGTCACAAACTTCAGAAAATTGTGCATCATGCATTAGAATGAAAACACAACTATTTATTGGCTTAAAAGATACAGGAACAAAAACAATGTGGAACATTGTATCTCAAAAGGAGGACAATGTGGCCCCTCATGTGCTGCTTAAAGAAATGCCACTCAAAAATAAAAATTCTCTCAACATTTACTCACCCTCATGTCATCTGTCTATGACTTTCTTCACAACACAAATTAAGATTTTTAGAATCATATTTCAGCTCTGTAGGTCAATTCAATTTAAGAGAAGGGGTGCCAAAATTGTGATGCTCCAAAAAGCAAATACAAGCAGCATAAATGTAATACATACAACTTCAGTGGTTTAATCCATAACTTCAGAATTGGTATGACAGGTGTGGGTGAGAAACAGATCAATATTTAAGTCAATTTTCTCCAGAAATTCTTCTCTCTGCCCCATAGGTGGCGATATGCATGAAGAATGTGAATCACCAAAAACAAAAGAAGTTAGTTAATGTTTTTAGTTAAAGAGATTGACTGAGCAAGGAGGAGAATTAATAGTAAAAAAAGTAATTAAATATTGATCTGTTTCTCATCACATCTATCATATCGCTTCTGAAGACATGGATTCAGTCACTGGAGGTACATGGATTAGACTACCTTTATGCTTATTTATGTGATTTGTGGAGCTTCAATATATCTAGGTTCTGAAGGCATACAGTAAGTTTTGGTGAGAAACAAACCTTAATCTAATTTATTATTCAGTGAAAATCATCACCAACTGTTGCTCTATTGCTGCATGAGAGCACCACTTACATTTACATTTATGCATTTGGCAGACACTTTTATCCAAAGCCACTTACAGTGCAATTATTACAGGGACAATCCCCCCAGAACAACCTGGAGTTAAGTGTCTTGCTCAAGGACACAATGGTGGTGGCTGTGGGGTTCGAACCAGCAACCTTCTGATTAACAGTCCTGTGTTTTAGCCACTACGCCACCACCACTCCACACCACTTCACACAGCCCCCACTCACAAGATAGGGTGTTCATGTGAGAATTCAGTTTGTTTGCTAAAACCGGACCACCACAGAGATATTCACAGCAGTAGTGTTACCAGGGTGCAATGTTTGTGTAGGCAATTTGATCTTTAAGGTGGGCAATGTTTCAGGGTTTGGGAGAGGGGGGTTTATGACATGCAAGAAAGTGGTAGCTCATTCAATAAAACATTCATTAAATAATCTGCTTCAAACAATACTCTTAAATTTATTTCAAAGATTCAGTGCTATAAACTTTGGAAGCTTTGTAAAATAAACAGTGTTAGACAAGTTCTTCCTCAGAGGTGCTCACTGTAGCAGCCTGGCAACTTCTAAACAAAACTTACATTTCCTTTAATCTTCTTTGTCTGGTGTTTTACAAGTATAGCGACTAACAAACAGGAGTGAAATATAAATAATAAATCAACTTCTAATTAAACCTATATCCATAGCGCATTTTTAAATATTCACATATTTATTTATTTGTTATTTTTCAAAGCTGAATTCAGTGTTTCTGAGTCAAACGCTCACCAATCTCAAAAATTGTCTGCTAGAAGTCAAGCATCCAGATGTTTATAGACTTCCAGGACACAAATAATAATATCACGCATTTTAAGCGATCGCCTCTCAGATTCTGCCATTCTCTTTTTAGTGTGCAGTACATGCGCAAACTACAAAGCACAAAGGGAACAATACCTCGACCCTGAAAGTGCATTGTGGATTTCCCAAGCACCAGAGATGAAACTAAATGGTCAAAACTGTCGCACAGCACAGACCTGCATTTGTTTTGCCATCCATCCGTCCGATCATTTAGGATGTCCAGACAAACCTTCAGGATAGGGCAAATGGACACTTTTATTAAAATTTTTGGGAACGACATAAACAAATCTTTTAACTGGAATTTTGAACCAATTGAAACTGACAACTTAAACTAATTCACAGAAATCAATCGAAGTTACCAACTTTTAAAACATTTTTGTAATAGAAGTTTAAACTCAAGGAATGAGCTTTGCCAAAACGATTTTGAGACATCTTTCAAGTCACTTCAAATAATTAAACAAACATAACACGTTAGCTGTTAAACATCTCTCTCTCACACATACAGAACGCTATCAGTCTGCACTGACTCTGGGGATTGTATAAGAATAAACTGTCCAAAAATAAAAAAACCTTAACCACCCAGAAACCCCAAGAACCGAGTCTGGGGGTCACACACTGGGTCACATGATCATGTGTGTCCACAAATGTAAAATTTATCTGATACTCTCCTCTTACTGTTCCTCATCACATACCTCTCTGCATGTTCAGGAGGGAAAGTAAAGGGAGATGACTGCATATTTGACTTCAAGGAGAGGAGAGACAGATTGACAACCATATAGAAGCCAACCTTTTACACACCCTCAACACGTACTAACATGGAAGACATTCATACATTTACCAAATATATCAGAAGGAGTATGCCAGTGGACTATACAATGACTTAATATGTGTCGGCTCTTCCGCTCTCTGTTCGTTCTACAACGTTTAAAGACTACATGTCAAACAAATTGTTTGAAGTGGGCATTTTTCTTTCCTGAATTGATGCATTTCGAAAGAGAACATTAGGCCGAGACAAATGGCAGAACTTGTCCTTGTTTTTAAATAGCCAGTAGGCTTCAGTTTACATCATTGCCGAGAAATATGATTTGCTACTGCTTGCCATCATTGGTAGGTGGTATTGAGGGGAGGGGCATTCTCATTCTATCCTCTGAAAAGTATTTTTCTGTCAACTTTGAGGCATACGCTAATATACAAATGCCTCAAAGCTACCAGACATGGACTAAAAGCCACAAATCTCCACTTTTGATTTCATGGGGTCTTTAAGAAAAATAGTTTACCAGAATTGGCATTTTAATGAAATTAAAGACCATGGTAATGCTGATACTTCATCTCAAGAGGCTGAACAGCAGAGAGAGGACTTTCAGATCTTGAAATGGAAAAACAAGCCTACTATTTAATATATACTGCATAATGCATATTTTTTTTAAATAGTATGTGAAACACTAAGCATTAAGCAAAGATTAACATTGCAAACAGTACTATACTACATTGCCGTCACATGATACCATTTAGCTGCATGTTTAATATACTGTACCAAGTGGCATCCTTTTATCTTGAAAATGAAGGTACAGTAATATGCATATTTAGGCCAAGTCTGTGTAAAAGATTTGTCAGTCCAATCAAATAATGAGTCTTTGCAGGGATGATAAAAATCACAGATGTAATTACTGTTAAACACTATGCACAGTATACTCACCTCATTAACTGATACATAGTATCCAGGCTGCTGGAAACGAGGGATGTTGTCATTTCTGTCCCTCACCACTATCCGTACTTCATGCAAAATAATTGCCCCCACCAGCTCATTGGTGCACTGAACCTGAACAACGATACTGGTGATGGAACTGGGCGGCTGAAAAAGAGAACATATACAGAAAACTTAATTAATAATATACATTCGGAAAATAATACATTTGTAGGGCTAAAACATTGGAAAATAGTTATTAGACAGTAAAACTGAACACATTTATTTTTAGAGTTTCCTAGGAAGTTAAGGAAACTACAACTATCTCCAGTTTACATATAGTTTATAGTTTTTGTTTAGCAGCAAACAAATTGATTCCTTGTCATATTTAACCTGGCAATACCTCTCATTTGTGTTGAGATCATATTTTTTAAAACTATGGCAAGTCGTGTAGCCCACCAATCATTAGGGCATCCAGCAGTAGGAACACCCACTGTGAACAACAA